>NC_139671.1:11011082-11016082 GCF_951799395.1 Argentina silus
ACCTGGATATGATGCCAGTAACCCTCCAGTCACCAGCTCACATCCAGCTCCCTGCTGGAGCAGGGATCGAACCAGCAACCTTCCGATTAGCTGGTCGGCCTCTCTAACCTCCAGGCTACCTGCCTGTAATCCTCTGTGGACTATATCTATTACTCTGTACACCAAATCTATTTGAGTGCACCCAGGATTAGAGTGAGCAACTGGTAGTCCAGTACTGAAATGATAATCACACAATAATAAACGATAAACTAATAGCAAATTGAAAGGTGGCCAGTTCATAAGTCTGTCCTTCAGTCAGTCAACTATAATATATAATTGACTATAATTGATAATAATATATATTTGAAATTAATATAAGAATTTCAAACTCTGTCCATGTTAGCATGCTAACAGTACTAGTATGTAGAAGAGGCATATACAGTATAAACTAGCTTGAGCACAGACAGTTCACTCGGGCAGAGGGCCAAGGTAAATGAGAATTATAGTTAGGGTAAGTAAGGAGTTCTTCTCCTCCATGTTTGCGTCTCTGTTCAAATCAACATTAGTTCAGTGTCATTATTCTCTAAACCGATTAAACTGCCTGGAGACTCATTACCCTGTAGATTACTCACTGCTGTGAACGAGGAGGGAGAGACAGCAGAGAGAGAGAGAGAGAGAGAGAGATATGGGGGGGGGGGGAGAGAGGGAGAGAGAGAGAGAGAGAGAGAGAGAGGGAGAGAGAGACAGAGAAAGGGGAGAGAGGACCAAGGGAAAGGGAGAGAGAGGGGAGAGAAGACAGAGGGAGAGAGAGGGGAGAGAGGGAGAGAGAAGGAGACAGAGAGTGGGAGAGACAGAGAGAAGGTGGTGGCCAGGGAGAGGGGAGAAGAAGAGAGGGAGAGAAATGGGTAGAGAGGGTGAAATGGAGAGAGAGAGAGAGAGAGAGAGAGAGAGAGAGAGAGAGAGAGGCTGTTAGAAATGGTTAGATGAAGAGAGAGGGTAAGGAGAGAAAGGGGAGGGAAAGAGAGGGATATAAGTTGCAATTGTTTTCTCGTCACAACTATTAAGCTAAAGAACAGAAAAACATCACCGAGAATGAAGTACAGGTCCTAAATACTTGAAAATCTCTTAAATGTCAATGACTCTCTCACATGACCACACCTGTCACATATCCTTCTCTGTCCTGCTAGCTGTCTCTGTCTCTGTGTCTGTCTGTCTGTCTGTCTGTCTGTCTGTCTGTCTGTCTGTCTGTGAGTTCCCCCTAGTTGATCATAGAGTGACATCACTGAATACTGAATTAGCATTATTATATTATTATTGGATATTGAATCAATGTAGAAATTTAAATCATGTGGAATCAGTGAGTCAGTTGAAATGATGAAATGGAATGGAACACACACACGCACGCGCGCGCGCACACACACACACACACACACACACACACACACACACACACACACACACACGCACACATAGACGCGCGCATGTTGTTGAGATCTGTCACTTTAAGGAAACAGTTACAGTAAAAAAAAAACTTTAGCAGCAAAAACTAATAATTGCAAAGCAGCCAATTAAATTGTGCGAGAGAGATGAAACCGCTCATATTTCCCCTGGTAATTTCATGCTCTAAACTCGCTTCCGTGCGCACATAAAAAGAAGAGAGAAAATATCATTTCAGAAGCTGACAGAACTCATTGTTCGTGGAATTTTAAATTCAAAAAAGTTAATAAAGGCGAGTGTGAGATGAAGGGAATTTGCATTTCTCAGATTAACAGCATGTAGAGCAGCGGCGGCGCGCGCAGCCTCGGGTCATCATTTAAGAAACCTTTGCATATTTTATTTAAGAGTGGCCCGGTTTGGAGCGTAATAAGACAGACAGATAATGATTAGAAGGTCGGGCCTGGAGGGCAGAGCCAGGCTGGGCGCTGTAACGCTCTAATACCCAACACACACACACACACACACACACACACACACACACACACACACACACACACACTCACACGCACACGCGCACACACGCACATACGCACATACGCACACCACAGCCTGCCTGCTCTAATTGGCTGCTGATGGTTTATGAAATGTTTTCCAAAGGTTTTATTATTGTTGTTGTTGTTTGTTGGCTTTATTGCTTTCATTATTGTAATGAAGGTTTGTGATGCTGCGAGTGTGATGTGTCCCTGTTGATCAGAGTTTGTTGGCTCAGAGACACCTGGTCCATTTCACAGGACCTTTACACTGTACATGTAACACTTAGAATGTTTCATAACACACTCATCTTTTGAACACAACAACATGAACACACTCAGTACAAACTATACATGTCACATTAACAACACACACTTAGGACCCCATTTATTTGTGCAAAACAGCACTAAAATGTGCAACAAAAATACAATATTTCAAATAGACTGGGGACATAATCCAATCGGAGTTTCGAATACTGCAGCCAGAGATTTCATGGCATGGAATACACGGTATGGAATACATTTTCACACTATAGTTGAATAATCAGTGGTTTCTCCCAAAAAGATGTGTGTGTGTGTGTGTGTGTGTGTGTGTGTGTGTGTGTGTGTGTGTGTGTGTGTGTGTGTGTGTGTGTGTGTGTGTGTGTGTGTGTGTGTAGGCCTACTAGGGACCAGAGGTTTCTACACAAGGTATACTGAAAAATAGTTTTTGTACAGTTCGGTGCAATTTACTCAAGTTAAATGGGGTCCTCTGTAACGCCTTCACAGATACCTAACACATTGACACTCATTACACTCAGGAGTTATTCCTGGCCGCATGACATGGTCAGGAAAAAAGTGACATGGTTGAAACTCTTGAAATGATACATTGCAGCGCATGTGTAGACAATGTCTAATGACTATTGTATGTGATTGTTCTACAGTATATGACTGTGCTTTCATTCTGTTGGATGTAACTTGGCGCTAATTAACTAACTGAACTTGTGTTTTATTAGTTTATACATAAATGTGTGTGTGTGTGTGTGTGTGTGTGTGTGCGTGTGTGTGCGTGTGTGTGTGTCTCTGTGTTTGCCCAGAGGTCTGTGATCATATCTCTTCAGTCTTTCATTGGTCCCAGTCCTTTATTGGAGCAGGTAAAGCCGTTCCACTGGCCTAATGTTCCATTGTGTGTGTCTGAAGATCAAAGCAGACGACAGATGAAGGAGATAATTCCTATGATTAATTCTGTCATTTGGGACATTCTGTTAACCGGATTGAACCTCAAAACTGTTGATAGCATGACTTGGGGTTCATGGTCTGCAGTAACAGTGTGTGGGTGGGTGGGTGGGTGGGTTTGTGCGTGTGTATGTGTGTGTGGACAGAGAATGAGAGAGAGAGAGAGAGAGAGAGAGAGAGAGAGAGAGAGAGAGAGAGGGATGATCAGGGTTTGGCCAGGGGGCAGTGTGGTTGGAGTGAGAGCCTGATTGGCTCTGACCTTCCTCAGAGCCAGCTGTCAGCCACACACACATACACACACACACACACACACACACACACACACACACACACACACACACACATACACACACACACACACACACACACACACACACATACACACACACACACACACACACACAGCACACACAGCAAGTCACGGCCCTGCAGGCTCTGATTACCATATCAGCACCGCCTCATTTACATAAATCCCAGCACTCTTAATTAGGCCTCATCTCTCTCTTCCTCTCTTCCTCTCTTCCCTCATGCTCCTCCTCTCGTTCCCCTTCTCTCCACCTTTCTTTGCAAGCACATATAGAGCTCGGGTTCGAGTTAGGGTCTTCTCAATTCAGAACTACATTTTACTATAGTAAATAGACTCTCTCTCTCTCTCCTCTCTCTCTCTCTCTCTCTCTCTCTCTCTCTCTCTCTCTCTCTCTCTCTCTCTCTCTCTCTCTTTCTCTGCCCCCAGCTCTGGAGAACCCAGTTGATCTGACTGGGACAAAGAAGCCCAATGAATCATGGGATATGTTGCCTAAGAGAGCACATTCCAGACCTCCTGCTGACCAGAGAAAATACCAAGTTGGAGGTTTGGTCTGTATTTGTGTCTGTACCCTGCACCCACCTCTTCATCTCTGTATACCACACTTACCCCTGGCACTTACCTTTTCTCAGTGCCAATTCAACCCCAAGCCCCTACCTTCAAACTGTCTATACTGTATTTAACTTCATGCTTTCTCTAAGATCTGAAATAACTCAATAGTTGTGATATTTGGGCAGAATTTCCACATAGCCAATCAGAGAGCTACATACCAGGGACCAGAGGGTTCTATACTACGGACCAGAGGGTTCTATTTTAGGGACTAGAGGGTTCTATACTAGGAACTAGAGTGTTCTTTACTAGGGACTAGGGGTTTCTATGCTAGGGACAAGAGGGTTCTATGTTAGGGACTAGAGGGCTCTATACTAGGGACTAGAGGGTTCTATACTACGGACCAGAGGGTTCTATTTTAGGGACTAGAGGGTTCTATACTAGGAACTAGAGTGTTCTTTACTAGGGACTAGGGGTTTCTATGCTAGGGACAAGAGGGTTCTATGCTAGGGACTAGAGGGTTCTATACTATTGACTAGAGGGTTCTATACTGGAAACTGAAATAGATGATTCTATACCAGTTAGGGCCCAGAGGGTACTATACTTAGGACTAGAGAGTTGTATATCAGGAACTAGAGGGTACTATACTGGGAAGCGACTAGGTTCTAGACCCGGGACCAGCGGGCTTCTATACGGAAGACTGAGGTGCTCCTTAATATTCTAATTCTATGAGTATAGAGCCCTGTGAGACAGTAGAACCTTGGGAGACAGAGTGTGAGTGTGAGTGTGTGTTTGTTGGAAGGTGGGGGGGGGGGTTAAACACAGCTATATTCTGTAGATAACAGGATTAGCTGGGAAGCGGATAATAAGTTAGCGTTTCCACCCTGCGGCCGTCTCTCCTCTCTGCCTCTCTAATCCTGAAGCTTTGATGTCTCAGCTCCCATCAGGTATCGGGCTGCTCTGGCCCCCGGGCCCTGGGCCCCGTA
>NC_139671.1:11021082-11036082 GCF_951799395.1 Argentina silus
CCCCAGCTCACATAGCCAAACAATATGATCATCTTTTCCTCTTTTGGACCAGGATTTCACTAAATTTCACACATCCAAATCTGAAACAATAGAACAGTCTCAACAGTATCAGAAACACTCTCGATCAGCTCCACATGCACTTTGACCTGTCGGTAATTGTAAACCAGTAAATTGCTCTAAATATGTAGCTGGTAAACTTTAGTTAACCTTTGGGCGAAACAGTCCACAGACAAACTTTAGTTAACCTTCCAGCGAAACAGTCTTATTTACCCTTAATTACCTGTCCGGAGACCAGTAGCCAGCTGCGTGCCTCCAAAAGGGATGTCTCCAGCTATGTTTACATTTATGACGTAGCCGATGGACTTTCATAGTGTAAATCCAGATTTGATATAGAACTGGAAAATTATATCAATTTTTATCATTAAACACTATTATTGTTATTAAGTGTTTTATAGCCTATGTTTCAGTTTAATTGTAGATTGTGCTTTAAGATATTTCAAATGCACTTTAGATTTGATTTGAGGCCATAGCCTATGTTTGACAATAGTTTGTCAATAACTTGATAGCTTATATTGTCTGTATGTTTAAAACATAACTTGAGTCTAGGCCTAATATTATTTCATAGCGAATGTTCGTTTTTTTGTCCGAATGTTTAGACCATTGTAAGCTTATGTGTTCTATCCGTCATTAAAACCGGTCGCAGCCTTGCAGACAGTGCGCGGATGCTGCTGTTGATGCTCGCCCCGTGGATCTCGCTCTTTGTTGAGTCGTGTCGCTCGCGGACATGCGGGTGCTGAACTCTGCACCTGCGTCACAAGACGTTCCACTCCACGGGTCATGCGGCGCCCGCGGGCCACTCTTCTGCCATTAGAATACCAGCGCGAGCTCCCCTCCGCAGAACCCAGCCCGCGAGGCACGACTCTATTCCCCAGCGCAAGGGAAGCCTCTCCAAGCTGACCGCCTCACTGCTTGGAAAATACAGCCTATTATCTCTGAAATAAGACAATATCCATCACGTTCCCCTCAATGCCATATAGTGCTTTGTGTGTGTATGTGTGTGTGTGTGTGTGTGTGTGTGTGTGGTTGGTTTATAAATTACTAAGGCCTATTGCACATAGTAAAGAAATGAGTAGCCTTAGACGACCACCCGAGGCTAAAAGTAAACTTTTCCGTTACAATCGTCCGCGTGAGAAAGGAGAATATAGCCCATGATAATAGGCATAGCCTCATAATAACAACAGGTAATAATAATAATAATAATAATAATAATAATAATAATGATAATGATAATAATAATAATAATAATAATAATAATAATAATCTTTGTCGTTTTACTGATATAATTTGCCATTATCTTGAAATACCCATAACTGTATGCTATTGAATTAGGTAAATTCGTTGGAATATAATCATATCTGAAGGTAGGCCACTTTGATTAATTCTTGGCAACATTCTGGCTAACAGTAGACATTATGCCTACTGCTTGCCTATTGGCAGCTATAATATGTGTTTATTCAGACTACTCTCAGTCTGTTTTCATGTCCTTTAGCCTAAAGTCTCAGCCTCTTCTAAAGACCATTTTAGCTAATATGGAAACGCCTTGACGTCTTTGTGCCTTTAATCAAATCTCTCTTTACTTTATGTATAAATTGACATTTTAATAATCTTTGTAACATTTTTGTTTGATATTTAAAATAGATTCTATATCTCAATTAAACTAATTAGGTAAAAAATAAAGGTTAAATAAATACTAAAAATTAAGTTTTTAATGCTGCTTTTACCACCAATAGGCCATCGGTCAGAGATAGGGAGAATACAAATAAATTCCCATCTTGAAATTGGTCTGTCCCACCTAGAATAGTCTATCTATCAAACAATAATTTGTGTAGATATTTGTTTGGTATTATCTATAGACTGCGGTGGTAGCAAGGTGGCCTGACGGTAGGGTAGCTATAGGCCTATAGGTTGGCTCCGGACTAATACAGAGCCCTAACAGTACATAGACTGTCAGAGTCTGAATTTAAAGGCTACTGTAGGCTATAGGCCTAAGTAAACTGTCAATCAAAGATACAAGTTAGATAGACTCATAAAGCTCATCAATGTCACATGGACTGATCTCCATATCAAACCAGTCTCTTTCAAGTTCACCCACTCTAGAGAATTTGACCAGTGAAAGGTAAACACCAGAGACCAGCTATAATAAAACACGTGGTTTATTATCAATGTGATAGAAATGAAATCACTGGACAAGAAGCATGTCTACCCATCACCACCATGACAACAGCTCTATAGAAACACACCATGCCTCCCAACCCCCGCGGCTCAGCGCGTGGACAAATGTTGAATCACAAATAGATACTCCAAACGCCTTGCTCACCTATTTACAACCATCCATTAAATTAACATAAATAAATATTTACAAACATAAATAAGATCCTCCTTCCTTAGGTCATCAAGCAGATCTGTTTCACAGACAGAAGGCTTATCTCTCCCTGTACCCACATACTATAACTCTCTAGCCTACACGTTTGATAAGAAACACACACACACACACACACACACACTGACGCACGCATGCACACACACACACACACACACACACACACACACAGACTCGCGCATGCACGCACACACACACACACACACACACACACACACACACACACACACACACACACACACACAGTGTTGTGGGTCTGCTGCTCATAGAGTCTAGCTCAGTCTGACAGAGTGCAGGCAGGGGGAGCGAAATGGACGTAACACAGTCTCAGCATGTCCTCAGGGGAATGCAAAGAACGTAACACACAGATGAAAAATCCCTCTGTGACACTGGCCCACAGGCGGACTCCTCCTCCTCCATCTCTCCTTTTCCCTTCATCGTCCTCCTCTTCCTCTCCTCCCCCTCTCCACAGCCCTGTGTGTGATAGGTCATTCTCTCTGTGGTAAAGCTAGAGTAACGGTGTAACAGGTCTTGTCTTCCTCCCGGTGTTTCCTCCCGTTCATTTCCGATGTTTCTCCTCTTTGTCGCTGGCCTTGTTTCCGGGTTCATTGTGCCGGTTGCCGGAGGGGTTGTTAAGGAACATCTTGTCAAGTCCTTTGAGTGCCTCGGTGAGGTAGTTCTGGAGGGCGGTGAGCGCGGCGCAGATGGCGGGTGAGCCGAAGCCATGTGTGATGAACGAGAAGTGGGACAGGCAGCTCTGGATGCCAGGCTCCAGGATGGGACTGGGCCTCGAGTTCCCCATAGGAGTCCTGTCCTGGGCCAGCAGGTCTGTAAACTCCTTACACACTTGTCTGGAACACAACAGAAACACAACATTACTATAACATAACATCACCAATCATCCTACGACATAACATAACACACTCCTTACAAAGCTTTCTGTAACACAAAAAAAAACACAACGGCACTCGAACACAATGGGCCAGGCCTGTCACCAATCACAAATTGGCATGGCACATGGCTGTGAGAGAAACATAGCATTATACCTTTAACATAATGGAACTATGTTTTATGTTTTAGGCCATGGTTCAGATCTAAACTGTAGATGGTATATAGGCAGTTCCAATAGCTCTCTCTCTTTCTCCCTCATACACACACACACACACACACACACACACACACACACACACAAACACACCCTCCCCCAGTACCCCGCAGGCAGGGCTACAGCACATGAGTGACAGACCAGCGAGAGCTCAGCTGGGGATAGAGGGGAGTAAGAGAGGGGGGGGGGGTCAACCCGAGGCAACACTCCAGGGTGAAACTGTTTCTTTTTACACTTGAAACATTTCTCTTCTAAATAATGAGTTCCAAACGGGCAGCACCAGGAATTGGGTTTAAAAACAGGTTTGAATATATAAGCGTCAAACCTCCACTGTCACACACACACACACACACACACACACACACACACACACACACACACACACACACAAACACACACACTGCAGAACACGCAGTCTGGCAGCTCTACCTCGACTGAATTCATATTCTAAGTGTAGGCTGCACTGTACATCAGGTTTGGAGTCAATTCAAATTTCGTCATAAGAATTTAAACATATTTAAAATAAATTCATTTATTTTATTTTATTTTATTTTAATGTGTCTTTTGAATTGGAATGGAATTGACCCTCGACCTACTGTGCTTCTTCATGATAACCCCTCAGTCTACACTTACTTAGATTTGTGTTGTGTTGTGTGGAATTGTATGATGGTTTATTTCTTTTTGAGAGAGTAAAGCGCGGTTGTGGGACTTACTTTGTGGCCAGCAGCATGTTTTTCCGAGCGTGCAGCTCGTTGGGGTCCGAATGCTGCCGGTTGAGGTACTCGCTCACGGCTTTGGTAGGAAACTCCGTCTCGCACAAGTAGCCAAAGTCGCGCGCTAAGTGCACCGCTTCCCCTAGGAACGAAAAGAACACGTGCCGTGTGTCAACAGTGTACCTGGAGTAAAAATATAACAACAGTTGCCTACGTAATAAAAATGAACTGCACATGAATTCTACGATTGACAAAAAAAATTTAATCATAAAAGACCAATATCAATAATAACCTGATATGAGGCCTAATGAAGAGCAGCCTTATTTTGGTTGGTCTAGTGGGGCCTACTAGATTCGGCTCTCCTACTTGGATCCATAAACTAGCCTCTTTCATCTGAGATGCGAATGAGGCAACTATTGCCACATTTGTAATTTTCAATAGGCCTAGTTTTTTGTTTAGTAGCCATTTGTGCAATCTCAAGCACCTTGTAAGAAAACAGAAACATTTACAGTATTGAGGAATTATGGAATTAAAGGGGCATCTGGGATTGGTACATACATATACATAGGTACATATATATTTGTTTTACTCCATTATTTGTTAACAATGTAACTGTAAACAAACACCTTATAGCCTCAATGCATGGTTAAAACTATCATTTTGATCTCATGGAAGGTCAGTCCTTGCATTTAGCTCCATCAATGAATTTGATGGTTACATTTCTCCAGCCCCATCCATGCTGTGTACCCCAAAAGGTAGCGTGGAGACCACTTTGTTGTTGTTTGAATCCCAGATTGCCCCTTTAATGACGCATTCGGTGCTCAGATAAACAAATTCATTTTTGTGTCACCTTCAACAAGTGACGTCAGCAATGTAACATTCGCAGCTTTGCGTCTTCCGGCGGGTAGATTCATCCCGATCTTCTCTAGTTTTTCTCTCAGAGATCTTCCGCCGTTTTTGGACTTTGCTCTAATAGAAACAAATGGAAGTAGTGTGGTTTTATACTTAAGCTATAGACTACGAGAAACAGTGTCCTTGTAAACCTTTGACATTTCAACAACATGTATCCGGTGTAGGTTTTGGCCTACCTCCGAAGCACGCCTCCTAGTAGAGAGGCATTGAGGCACTCTGGAGGGGAGAGTCTTCGCTGCACCTCTCCCACCGTCACCTTGTACTTGGAGGTGGAACTGAGCAGGGACATACGGCCCGGTACCGAACAGAACACTTCGTTAGCGTTAACGGAGATCCCACCGATCAGCCCGTCCTTACCGAGCATCAACGAGCCCATGTTCTTTTGAGGCATCGGGACTGCAGGTGAGAGAGGGGAGGAAAGGTCAGACATGAACTGCACTAAGTGAGCTCTCTCTCTCTCTTTCTCTCTATCGGTAGACCTGTGTGTGTGTGTGTGTGTGTGTGTGTGTGTGTGTGTGTGTGTGTGTGTGTGTGTGTGTGTGTGTGTGTGTGTGTGTGTGTGTGTGTGTGTGTTGTGAATGTAACCTTAATAACCTCGATGTGCTATTTAATTGTTAATCTTCTTCACCTAAATATTGGCTTAGACTACTCAAGATACTTTGACTGGAGCTGATTAGGCAGGTTTTAGAATGGCGTGGAGAGACCCTGACCGCGACTCAAACTGAGACAGACAGACTGAAACAGGCCCTAATAGATGGTCCTGTGGAGTTTAGCTGATGGTTTTTAAAATCCAGGCCAGGCGCGCGCGATGGGGGGAGTAGGCCTAATGATGCGCCCACGCGTTGGGCATTTTGGACTGTTAATGTCGCGCGACATTCTCATTATCGATTGTTGATTGACTCGCGTTTTCAAATCGCATTAGCCACCTCCCGCCTTTTCCACGGCCGGTTATTCCCGCCACACGGATTTTCAACCGATCCGTCTTAATGCTTGTCTTAATGGGTAACCTAGGCAGCGCGCGGGGCAGTGTGAGGGTTTGATGGCTCCACGGGGGATAATACCGCAGATTAGCTCTAAACGAGCTCACGAGATCTCTGTGCGCAGAACCATTTATTACATCAGTGGTTAAAATGCCCCGCGGGGAGCCCACTCACATCCGGTAACTAAATCACTTTAACATCCTCTGAGAACGAAGCACAGCACAGACAGGAGTGACAGGACTATCATATTCTTGACTATCATAGGCTGTTAAAAGTCACATACCATTCGCAAATTAATTGTCCCAGAAAGGGAACATCAGTTAGGCAAAGTGCTCAGCTTCTCCAAATCTCACCAACTCTGTTCTCATAGACAACTCTCCTGTCTCCCATTTTACCAGGTGGCAGAAGGAACTCCCAAACCTACTAGGGACAATCTGAGTAACCTGAGGTATAGAGGCTTTCCTCTACCTCACCATACCTGAAATTTACTTCTATACTCTGACAAAAGTCTGACAAGTGAGAGAACGGGGAAGGTGTCCTAGGCATAGACTCAGCTGAGACCAAGGCTATCAAGGTTCAGATCCCAAAACTGAGACCAAGACTAAATGCCAGATTTACTGAGCGTTTGCACCATGTACTAAGTGTCAAATTTGTGCACCAGTTTTTTTTTTTTTTTTTTTAAAGGGAATGAAACAAGGCAAAAATAAAGGCTATATAGGCCAATAAAGGCCAATAAAAAATATATATATATTTAATGTAAAAATAAAGACAGTTGCATGTTATGTTTTGTTTTTGGTGTTATCCCCTCTTTTGAATAAACATAAAGGTGCAAATTCAACTGGTCCAAATGCTTGGTGCATCTAGCCCTGAAGACAATGATATGACAGAGTATACTCAATCTCTATCTGTGTGTGTGTGTGTGTGTTTGTGTGTGTGTATGTGTGTGTGTGTGTGTGTGTGTGTGTGTGTGTGTGTGTGTGTGGCTACTGTACCTTTCTTAATGACTGACTGATCCAGAATGTTCATCCCATTGTTGTCCTCCATTGCCTGTTATAGTAAACAAACACACACACACACACACACACACACACACACACACACACACACACACACACACACAGCATTGATAAGCTTCTACAGATATGGTGCAGCAATAAGCAACATGGATGACAGAGCATTAGGGCCCAGGTCCCGTTAGTAACATCAGTTGTGTACACAGTAGGACTCAATGGAACCCACCCTATAGAGGCCAATGTTTACGCCTATAATTTAAGTTTAATAGGCCTATCTTTATTTACAAGCTAATGCCAGCTCACAAATTGTGAAAATTGTGGTTTTCACTGTGATGCCGTTCTATGATGTTATTCCCACTACGCTTTACCAAGTTTATATTTCAGATTATGCATTGCAGTTTTATTTGATTGTTAATAATACTAGATTTCCTAAATAATTCGTCTAACAAACTGTGACCTAACTAGTAAAGATCAATCTAATTTTAGAGTAAACTCAATACAAATGTATGAATCCCCTCAGGGGTATATGAAAGGGAAACCCCATTTGGGAAACCCTAACCCAACCAGCACTTTAACCTTGTGACGAAGTGCAACACCTGACCCTACAACAGCAGGGTTCACGCTATAGCATGGAAAAATAGTTTTGTTTTTTAGTTAGTCTTATCGACACAGCAATACTAACACTATTGCTATCATTGGAAAAAATAAAATATACTAATAATAATCATAATTATATTGATAACAATATATCAATAATAATATCATTCGTTTTCTATTACTATTTTTCTATTACTACTTTGTCATTGTGTTATTAATAGGCTAATACTAATGCTATAGTATAATGGGCAAGTTTGATAAAATGTAGAAATAATATTTTCAACAGCTCAAGTCAAGTTGCAGTGATGGAACCGGTGGCGATATTAAGGTTAGTCATGTCAGTAAGTTTGATAGGGTGAATAGCCTATCGGCGGAATATGCCTACATAAGTCTGAATAACAGCTAAGCTTCGCCGATAACCGAGTGGAGAAATGCAATTGTTAAGTTCTAAGGACATTGAGTTAAATCCAAAATTCATAGGCTAGGCTTAAAAAAACGTTGCGGGGATCCAGAATTCCTGTCGGCATCCATCAATAATAATACAATTATATTGGATATCCTAGTAAAGGTGTATTAGAAATAATATTGCGATGCAGTGTTACATTGTTTGTTTCAATAAGAGTGCTGTTTGCCTTCACCGCGTTGTGCGTTCACGGGTTTGATTTGTCCTACAGATAGGCCTACTGAAATCAGTTATGAGTATTCACCTGCTGGGTATTTTTGCTTATCCTCTTGATAGCCTACCACACAGTGAAATAACCTATCAACAGAACATTTCTATAACTCCTTGGTAGACCTATATTTATTAAATTGTTAATTACAAACTACAGACGCTGGGTAACCTTTAGTCTTTTCACAGTGAGTGTATATATCTTCTAAGCTGTAGACCCTAAACCCCTCTGACCCCACACTGACCTGCGAGTCTTCCATCCCGTGTAGTCCGTGCAGCAGCCCATCACCCATGCCCCCTTCGAGCCCTGGGTGCGCGGAGTGGAGAAGCACGTCGGGTCGGCGCACACTCCCGTAGTCCCTTCGGTGGTCCAACCCGGAGAGCTGGGGCAGCGAGGCTCGGGGCTGCGCGAGCAGGGAGCCGCTATCCATCCGGTCTCCACCGGTCTCCTGCCGCTGCCGCGCACCCCAGGCGCCCTGCTGGGTCTGGTGCAGGGAATTTAGCGCATATGGGTCGCTCACATGGGAGTAGGGGTCCTGGCTTTGGTAGTGCGCAAGCGGTTGGTACGGTGGCGGGAAGTACGGAGGCTGGAAGTCCGAGGAGGGCGCGTGAGATAACGGTGGCGCGCTAGAGTATGGCCCAGGGTGCGACACCGAGCCCAACTGGGACAGGCGCGAGCTGTGGCTCGGGACACCGTCATGTCGGTCCTTTAGAGAACACAAACGAACAAACAAATTGTCAAACAAACAAACAAACGACATTAAAACGGAATGCAATAGCCTACATCTATGGAATAGGCCTAAGTAAAATCTTTTAAAAAATTGTACTTTAGAGCACGGAATTTTCAACCTGTCCTATGAGTCGACAAAATACAACTGTAAAATGGAGCCTCCAAAATGCAGTTTCGTTATAGGCTATTATTTTTTGGCTACATTGCGTAGTATAATGCCTAATAACTGAAAATTAAAAACAATGATTTGTTAATTGAACAGTCGAAAGAATTCGAGCCTATACGAATATTTGAGCCTAAATTGCAATCGGCCTAATTTACCGATGTATAAAAACGATAAAACACATGTATTGCAATACTCAAATTATCAGTTTTAAATGTTATCTAATGCTATAGACTACACGAACAGGGCGAACAAATCGCTGGCGGCGGATTTGTTTAAATGTTTCACTTGAATTCTACAATAAAGGTTTCCTTGGCAGCGCTAAACTCACCGTGGCGGAGTAATGGACTAACATCTGCACCGTCTGTTCGCGCTACAACCGGGCCCGTTAAGAGAAGCAGTGCGAGAAGCAGCAGAACAAAAATTCCCCGTGTGAGCCTAAAACTCTTCAGAGTCCTCGCATGTGTGCAAACACTGCGTGCAAGGTCTTATTCCGGATAAAACTGTTTGGGTTTAGTCTCGAGCTCCTGGAGAACCCTCTTCAATCCGCTGCCTGTGCAAGTCTGAATGCGCGTGTCGTGTCCCTGCCTCTACCCCGTGCGCTGTAATTGTTATTCATGACTGTGAGTTACAGGAATATTAGCGCGCAAGCAGGCGACTGGCGAGACACGGAGCGTGAAGCTGCACTGGCTCTCGCGTACCCTAGAGTGACGTTTCATTCCGTGGAGATGCGAGGCAGCACACGAGAGGGTTTGGAATCTCTGCAAAACTTTATAGCGCGAAAGAGTGAACATAAGCCAAACCCGCGAGGAGCTCTGGTCACCAGTGTCCAACTAGGCCTGTGCGCGCCTTTCTGTGGCACAAATGGTCCCTCACAGGAACAATCACATCTGCCTTTACAAAGCAAAATAAGACGCTTAAGCTTGTTTACATCCCTGACTGTACCCAACTCTAACCCTAACAATATTCTCTGTCTCTAAAGTGTTACAATTTGCAGCCAGACAACTGTTAGATGCTACTCTCAATCTCTAGCTTTTACAATTCTGTAACGCAGACTAGAAACTAAATGCCTCCAAACTTCTGCAGCTGCCGCGCCGTGGTCATAAAACACTCCAGGTCAGCGGGTTGGGGAGACCGTGGAGACTGGTTAACGTTGTGGGCTAAATGGGTGAGTGAACGATGAAACATTGTTGTATTGTATTCTGTGAGGTTACCCGCGGACCGGGGTGCGAGGATAGCCCCGCGCGTTGTGGGAGAAAAGCCATGTGCGGCGCAAAACAGCGGCCTCCCGCCGGGCCGAACTATAGGCCATGCGAGCTGGTCATTCTCCCACATACGCAAGATTCTCTACTCTTTGTACTCGAGTCCATTCAGCGCGAGCTGTGGCATCATTACACCCGCGCGCGTGGCTCTTGCCATTCTCTCTCTCTGTGACTCCGTTTTTTGTTCTGGGACTAAAGCCAAATGATTTACATATTCTCACTCACATGCTTTGGTTGGTATATGTTTATTAGCATTATAAGCTACTGCGTCTCAGCGGCTTTTGAACTTTCAGAAGAGATTATATCATGTCATATCATGTTAGATTTAACTCTATTTGCCACTATTAGGCCTATACATGCTTTGGTTGTCACCATTTGAAATTTGAACATTTGACATTATTTTCTCACAAATATATAAAATATCAATCATATTCACCTATTCTATTCGAGTATTTTTAACTTCTTAAATTTCAACTAAGTGACGTTGAGTATTGTATTCAAAGATATAGGCTACAATTTGAATACATTAAAAATAAAAACGAAATTTGCCAAATGGGTGAGAAATATCGTTACGTTATCTTTTAAAAAATATTCTAGGAATATCACGATAGCTAGCCTACATGGCAATTTTCTCAATCATATTGTCATGACCCAATACTTTCATGGTCGAGAAAAATTATAGCCTTTTTACGCGCAAACTTTTCGATCTAGGCAAATAATTTCTGTTCTTGAATCACTAGCCTTCTAATCAATTCTTATAAACCACATTTACAAATCATCAGGAATATCTCATCATGAAACATTTACGCTAGAACAGAGCTATAACATACGGTATTTTTCTAAAACATGAACGGAGCCCATGGACGTTACCTCATAAATATCTTCATACTTGACATTCTCCACTAGCTTCCACAGCATGGTCGCGCGCTGGTGTCTGTAAACCGAATGCATTCAAGTGAGGACTGTATGTCTGAACTCTCTCTCTCTCTCTCTCTCTCTCTCTCTCTCTCTCTCTCTCTCTCTCTCCTTCTCTCTCTCTCTCTCTCTCCCTCTCCTTCTCTCTCTCTCTCTCTCTCTCTCTCTCTCCGCCCTCTGTCAGGCAGGCAATGTGAATGAGGATTCTCTCAAAGAGCTGCTATAACGATGAATTACAGTAACCGGGTCTGCATATCTGTCCAATATACTGGGTCGGTGGCCGGGTCTGCCGGGAACAGAGAGAGGGCATGTGAGAGGTGGTTTAGCGGATCGCAGGGCCAGGGGTGTTTCTAGGGTTTAGGTAGGTTGTTTTTCTCTCATCTGTTTATTGACAAATGATGAGATTGATGTAGCCTATGTGTTTATTGATCGATCATTATATGGTGACCTATAAATAGGCTATCCACAAACCATGAAACGGACGAAAATACAACAATAACAATCAAAACAGTTAATAATAATAATAATAATAATAATAATAATAATCATAATCATAATAATAATAATGATAGTGACATCATTATCAAATATCGCTAATCATACCGACCATGAAAATAATTTAGTTGTTAAATATACATAATAGTTAATTGCAGTGCAGCCCTGCACAACTCTCCCAGCCCACAAAACCACACAACCACAGATAAACAATATCATTGACATAGAATGACAGTGTTTTAAATCAAGCAATTCTCTTGTGCGATCTCACAGGGGAGTTTGAAGTAGAAGGTTCTCCGTTGTGTTTTCAGTTTAGTTTCCGCTACATTTTATTTGTGAGTGTGTGTGTGTGTGTGTGTGTGTGTGTGTGTGTGTGTGTGTGTGTGTGTGTGTGTGTGTGTGTGTGTGTGTGTTCAGAGTCTATCAGATCCTCAAGACACTTATCTCTATTTTGGAATCAGGCCTATCCAATGATATGTATGTCTAAATCCATTAATTCACCGTGGTCAAATTACCTCACAGAACCGGGAAAACTGTGCTGGATTGTAAAAATGCATTGAACCTTTCTACACCGTGCTTACAGCATTTGTGGTAACTGAGTTATTAAATAGGTGTGAAACTGTGGTCCAGGCTAAAGATAATGTGAGTGTGTTTGAGGGTTAGATGCATGGTTCTCTGCGGTGAAGTGTGTGTTAACTGCACCCCCTGCTGGCTAATATACACAGGTGCAGTTCAGTGTTCAGTGCTAAGAAAAACACTATTTATTGGTTTCTGTTTCAAGATATTTTTATACGTTTGATGGTCATATGACCAGTGACCAGTGTGTGTGTGTGTGTGTGTGTGTGTGTGTGTGTGTGTATGTGTGTGTGTGTGTGTGTGTGTGTGTGTGTGTGTGTGTGTGTGTGTGTGTGTGTGTGTGTGTGTGTGTCTGCGTATGTGAATTTTCTGCCATGGTTGCCTTTGATGTTTTGTGGAGGCCGCTGTGGAAATCAGACATGAATGTTTAAGAAGCACGGCTGTTTCCATGCTTCTGACCCACTGCCAAGGAGTAACCCCCAACACACACGCACACGCACACGCACACGCACACGCACACACACATACACACACACACACACACACACACACACACACACACACACACACACACATACAGAGGCATATGACTGTAAGCAGTGACAGATGTCCTGACAGCCTGAGAGTCTTCAGGCATGATCCTTGTTTTTCTCCTGAAGGCTTTGACACAGAATGTAGAAGCATAAATTACAGATCACACACACATGCACACACACGCACACACACACGCACACGCACACGCACACACACACACACACACACACACACACACACACACACACACACACACACACACACACACACACAGAGGAACAAATACTATTGCTTTTTAAATTATATTTATTATTTGAATTTGACTTGATCAACAATCATTCCTGCAAGAAAGGATACAAGCGAATAGACAAGCATGAGGGGAGGGAGGGTAGTGGGGTAGAGGGGAATATTGTTTTACTGTAAGTTTGTGTCGGTATTGGGGTCTGAAACTACTCTCCCGGGAGAGTATGATAAGGGCAAGTGGAATTCCAGAGAGCAATTTTCATATTGCTTTCACCTGTTGTGCTTGATGCAGATGAAGAAGAGGGGACAAGGGGGAGGCAGCTACTTAAGAGTGTTGAGATGCACCCAGGGATCCCCACTAATATATAATATATGCCATTTAGCTGACGCTTTTATCCAAAGCAACTTACATTGCAGTGAGTGCATACATTTCAGTATATATGGTCCCAGCAGGAATCAAACCCACAACCTAAGCGTTGTTAGCACCATGCTCTACCAACTGAGCCACAGAGGACCTAATACATTCTGGCCACAGTCCTTCCCTTCTAACTCACCTTCTAACTCACCTTCTAACTCACAATTCCTCTGCCCTCCTAGTCCTTATAAGTAATAGTTTTCTCTCTCAACAATGTTGGTGGAAGTATAGTGTTATTTGGATAGTGTTGAATGCATGTTTTATGTATTCCTATAATTTAGGCTTGATCTCCATCTTGTCATTATGGCACTTGACAACAAGCCTGTGTATGATAACCACAAACTACCACAACACAACCTAGACAAAACAGCTTTAAATGAATCACCTCTTTCAATTCAATCCCTTCATAATCTCCATTTACCCCACAATTTACTCTGTTTTTAACTTTGTGGGTTACCTACAGTTTTGCATTATGACTGCAGATAACGGCTTGACCACTAGATGGCACTGGTGCACCACTGAAGAGACAAGCCGCAGCGCAAAGTAAGCAAACAACTGATCGACCAACCAACCACACACACACACCACGCGCGCGCACACACACACACACACACACACACACACACACACACACTCTGATAGCTCATGTTTATTGGATTGTTATAAAATATGAATTTCTGAAAAGAGGGATGGGGGGATTCTGAAAATGTTAAAATGGGGCTTAGATTCAAGAGGGTTAAGAGCCCGGGAGTTAGCAGATATGTTGTTAATGGCTAGGGGGTTAGGGGTTATGTAGTTAAGGGATAGGGAGTTAGGGGTTATGTAGTTAAGGGATAGGGAGTTAGGGGTAATGTAGTTAAGGGATAGGGAGTTAGGGGTTATGTAGTTAAGGGATAGGGAGTTAGGGGTTATGTAGTTAAGGGATAGGGAGTTAGGGGTTATGTAGTTAAGGGATAGGGTGTAGTTAATGGATAGGATGTTAGTGGTTATGTAGTTAAGGGATAGGGTGTTAGGGGTTATGTAGTTAATGGATAGGGAGTTAGGGGTTATGTAGTAAAGCAGGTAGGCTACTTACCTAGAAAGTACTGGGTAAAACTGCTATGATCTGATAATTGCATCTTAATTACACTCACTGTTTCTTTTAGATTCACTGACTCAAGCACCACGGTGTGCCATTTATTACCAGGTGGTTACCAATTCTGATTAATCAATTGAGGATTACTCTCGTAAATACTGG
>NC_139671.1:11038582-11061082 GCF_951799395.1 Argentina silus
TTCCGAAGCTGAGTCTTTTCCGAGCCGTTGTTGATTTGTCCAGACTCAGGCCCAGACGTTTTCCCAGTGGAGTGTTTGTCCAGGTAGTTGAGCATCTCGCTGAGGACCGTCTGGAAGGTACTGAGAGCAGCACAGACCGCCGGCGTGCCAAAGCCATGAGTGATCAGACTGGAGGGGGTGGGGGACACCATTATTAGCAGCCTGCGTTAGTCACATATTCAGAGTGAAACTTGTTTCAGAGTGCAGTGTGCAAGGATCAATGAAACTAAAGCTAAGTTCATTGATTCTATTGCTGCTAAAATGACTATAACGTGTATGCCTCATTAGGCAGGATTATAAATTCATGAGGAAACTTTTTGCAAATTTTCACCTTGATCTTGAGAGAGTGTGTGTGTGTGTGTGTGTGTGTGTGTGTGTGTGTGTGTGTGTTACCTGAAGTGTGTGAGGTGTCTCTGGATGTCCATGTCCAGGATGGTGGTCGGTCGGGAGGATCCCAGAGGAGAGCGGTCCTGACTCAACAGGTCCTGGAACTCCTTACAGATCTGCCTGTAGGGAGGAAGGGTTACTCTCTTGTCTCTTTACTGATTTGCTACAGGCTACACAACCTCTGAAACGGCTGTCTTTGTTGATAGATAGCATCATGTTATCGCTGCGCTGCCTTCCCCAGAAAGCCCAGCAATGTAGGTTTGGCAGGTAGCCATAGAGGTTAAAGTATGTAGAAACTGAATTGGAAACTGAAGAGTTGCTGGGGGAAAAGAATCTCATGGACCGTCTATTGCCTTTGTGTGTATGTGTGTATGGGGGGTGAAACTCATTTGAATTAAACAAGCAAGCTTTAAATCATGCTACAAACTGAAGTCTATTCTCTTGAAAGAACAAATGCTCAGCTCAAGCTCAGATCAAGATCAAACAAATTCCAGTACAATCATAAAACCACAATTAAATTCATTAAAAACCTTTCATCGAATGAAATGCACACCTCTCGTTAAATCAAAGATGGGACTGTCTGTATATTCAGTATATTGAGGCTTTCATTTATTCACTGTCTGATTCATATGAATGGTGCAACTTTCAGTTGAATGATGTGAGTCCAACCTGTCACTCAAATTGACCTGCTCACGCAGACTATCTCACTGCTTGTTGCATATTGTACTAATTGTGGTTAGGTTGATTTGAAGAGCCTACTGTTCCCATTCCAATTGGATGATTTGTTTTTATTTGCTTCATATTATGAGCTGATTGTTGCCATGACCAGTGGGAAGTCACACTGTTCATATGAAACAAATCATGATTGAATTAACGCCTTGAATGTATCTTTGATTTAATTACACTTACATGAGAGGTGTGCATTTCATTTCACTATTTGGTTTTCCAAATCATTTCTGTGAGATCCACCCATCATATATATATGTGTGAGTGTGTGTGTGTGTATCTGTGTGTGTGTGTGTGTGAGTGAGTGTGTGTGTCTACTTACTTGGTGGCCAGCACCATCTTCTTGCGTGCGCTGGTCTCTTTAGGCTCACTGTGCTGCCTGGCCAGGTGTTCCCCTACAGCTTTGGTGGGAAACTCCGTCTCACATGTGTACCCAAAGTCCCTCGCCAGGTGGAGTGCTTCACCTACACACACACACACACACACACACACACACACAATGGGAAGGGTTAACTACATTCTGTAACCCAAAGAGAGATTTTAGAAGGTAAACACATTGAAAGAGAGGAATGAGTTTTACCTTCCACTAGGGAGGTGAGCAGCGTGACGTTAGCGGCTTTCCTCCGTCCTGCAGGGAGGTTCAGCCCAAGCCGGTCCAGCTTATCGCGCAGACACCGGCCACCATTTTTAGACTTCGCTCTTTTGACAAAAATAAAAACATAGATTATGAGCAGTGAGCTCGTTACGGCCTCCGCGAGTCCGCGTAATAGTCAGTAGGTCAGAAATATGTGTCAATGGAAACACAATGCATTACCTCGCCATTGTTAGTGTTAAAATGTGTCGATTTATTCGAGGTGATTGAACAGGGTGGCTGGCACACATGCTTAATCTCAATAACGTGGCATCACCGCTGACACATGTGGCTATAGAGATCAGCCGTGCGCTCTGCTGTCCATCTCTGACGGAGGCACTGATTCTATCCAACATGTCTGCTCTCTTTCTCTTTCTCTCTCCCCCTTTCTCTCTCATCAATAATAAAGTGCTGGCAGCTCGCGCTTTCCTCTCGTCTCTCTGATCCTCGCGCATTTGGCCTGGTGTCTCCACTCGCGCTCCCTAGGCACAGTGGCGCGTGCAGGCAGACCCTCTCATATGTGGGTTCTTCTCTCTCTTTTCTCTAATTACTGAAGATCTTGTATTGTGTAGTCAACGTTTTAAGAAAATGACTCGTTGGAAATGTAATTTCCTTACACTAGCCTATAAGAGACACTGGTCGGTTGTGTTGGGCTGATTAAGAATAGCCAATAGGCCTATTGTTTTTTTAAATTATTTAGTTACTCTGTGTGTGTGTGTGTGTGTGTGTGCGTGTGTGTGTGTGTGTGTGTGTGTGTGTGTGTGTGTGTGTGTGTGTGTTTACCTGCGCAGTATACCGCCCAGTAGGGACGCGTTGAGGCACTCTGGTGGGGAGAGTCTTCGCTTCACCTCGGCGATGGTGACTTTGTATTTTGAGGTGGAGCTGAGAAGCGACAGACGGCCCGGTACCGAGCAGAACAAATCCGTAGGGTTAACAACGCACGTACCGCCTAAACAAACAGACCAGACGGAATATGTTCAGATTCAGATAACTGTAAGTGTGTCATGTAACATAGCACAGAAATTCCGCTTGGTGTTACGCACAAGAGAAATGGTCATCAACATTATGTATTGCTAGATAGGCTAAACAAAAAGGCACACAGCACAAATGTCATGATGTGTACGTCACTACAGAGGAAAATAACTTAAACATGTACAATTGAAACTATAGCCTACAATAGCAACAATTTCCTAATGAGAACAAAGATACCTGAAATGTTGCATAGCCAGAAACTGCATGAGACAATCTTGGACAGTGAGGGCATTTCTTCTAGCTCATTTTTGGAGGGATGATAATGGAAAGGTGACTGAAAAAACGCTATATGGATTTGGCCTGTAGCTAGCTAGGCTATAGACGTTTATTAAACTGACCATAATCGGAATAAATCTGTAAAATCTAACAGTAGGCCATTGCAACTATACTATACTATATTGCAACTATACTAGGCCTAGGCTATTTCATTGGATCAGGCTCATGGTCGTGTGTGTGTGTGTGTGTGTGTGTGTGTGTGTGTGTGTGTGTGTGTGTGTGTGTCTGTGTGGTTTGACCCGCAGACGCACTGAGGTCCGGCTCCATGTGACAGTTTCCGGGCCTGTCAGTCAACCTCACGCGCTTTGACAGAACGCGCGTCTCTGAAAGCTGTGAGTTCACATCATATTAATTCCCCCAAAAATGTTTTCAATCAAAGTAGTTTGTATTTTATGTTGCCACGGGCAATCGAAAAAAAGCTATTGCCGGTAGTGCGCTGGAGCGCGCGGGCCCAGAGGCGATAGCGGTATTTAAGCAGCGGAGAGTAGCCTCAGGCGGCGGCGCGAGCGGCGGCGGGATCACACGCGGAATCAAGCGCCTTTTACGAGTTTGCCACGAAAATTAAAGAAAAAGAGACATGGGCCAAATGTCATTCTCCTCCTATTTTAACAACAATGTTTATCGCTCCAGTCACGAGACAGCACAGCCCACACAAACCCACCAATGTCTGAGATAGGGTGCGCGCATGCCAGGGCGCGCGTCTGCGATAAGCTTGATCAGCTGCTGAAAGCTGAGCGGGATACTAGTGATTAAAACACAGAAGACTCCTCTAAGTAGGATCCGCGTTTCTTGAGTGATTTCTTTTGAAACAGGTTATGTGAATATTCATGCCGCCAAAGCCGCAGTCAGAAAGAACAACATTAATATGATCTCCACTGAATTCGGGCCCGCGCGGCATTAGCATATCAAAGCGGCCGCCCGAGGCGAGAGAAGCTATCGATACGGGAGCGCGAGGTAAAGCAAAGATTATTGGTTGTGATGGTTGGAGCGGCGGAGCTCGCGGCTAAATCCTGCACACCATTAACCGAAAGTGATAGCGGAGGGATTCCCGCATCAATCCGCGAGAAAGCCCAACACCGAGACAGAGTTGATGAAAAATTAAACCCAAGACAGAGGCTGCTTTATGGCAATCTATATATGTGTATAGCACGAGAATAACGGCAAAGTAAGGACCTCTTTGATAGAACAGACAGCTAAAGATACCGGAAAGCACTCACGTGAGGAAAACGGTTTTCTTTTAGCCTAGTACCTGAGCTCGAGCAACGGTCTTTGCTCCGCAGACACCTGAAGAAGTCTCATGACCGTGTTGTGTAGCCTAGGTCTATAGTCTATGCTATTTATGTAAGAAAAACACTTCAGAACCCAGAGTTAATTTAATCCTCATTATTTGTGTTATTATATATTATATTACATCCCTCGTTTCATGAAGAATGTAGTCTATAGGCCTACTTTCCATTTATCAACGAAAACACTATAATACAACAATAGGCATGTCCAACAATAACAATATCAACTAGGCTATATATTCTTATAACAATCTATTGCAACAACATTTTATATCAAAGAGGGCTTTATGCTTTATTACAACAACATTGACTGAGAAAAGTAGCCTCACAACAATGTAAAAGTATAACATTAGCCTGTCCATTTTAAATCCAATAAAATGTGATCGTGTTCCTATTATTGATCGCCTATTATAGTATTATTTCTATGACTTGTCATAGTGAATATTTTTTATTGTTGTGATGTTTCTTCCTTTTCGTCACTAATAAAAATAAATATTAAAATAGTATTATTATTATTCAGAATAATAATAAGAACAATAACCTAATAATAACAATAAATAAATTAACTGATTATAAAGTAATAAAGTTAGGCTATTATAAAGTTCATATTATCACTGTCATATCAATATTAATATAGTTATCATTGTAGTTGTTTTTTCTTTCATATCTTATTATCATAATTTGATATTATATTATTGGGCAATCGATATGGTTCTAGGTAAAAGCATTGCATTATTATGGTTGCTGTTATACTATCACCAGCTGCTACTACTAGTAACATTATAATAATAATAATAATAATAATAATTATTATTATTATTGTTATTATTATTATTATTATTATTATTATTATCTGACGATGATGATGATGATTATGATTATGATTATTACTATTACTATTACTATTACTATTATTATTATTATTATTATTATTATTACAATTTGGCCTAGTTATATTTGTCAAATATGTTTAATTATACTTGTTATACTAAAGACATTCATATTATTTGTTATTTCATATTTAGGTCCCACTTTTTAATAGACTCATATTTACTAGGCATACAATTACAATTACAGTGTGGATTTATTAACACTTATTAAAATGTTACCACACATTAAAATGTAAATTAAAATGTATCACATGCATTGCAAAAAATAAAACATACATTACAAAAAAACGTCCTCTCTGTGTAAAAAGATCACAATGATTTGTAAGTCTCTGACATTGTTTGAGCCTCAAACAGGTAGGCTGTAACAGTTCCAATAATAACTCTGTAATAATGATATACCTCTGGTACCCACACTGTAGCCTATCTGCAAATGCAATTAGGCTACCTTGTATTGACACTCAATATTAAAGGAACCATTATTTATCTGACCAGGATAATTATGTTTATTTAAGAGTGTCTAATGAACTCCTAGAGTGATTACTGTAATTGCTAGATGTATATTATTATCATAAGAGGAAATCACACAAACTAATTCAAGACCAAACAAACACATGTTGGTCGCTCAGTTAGAAATAATGAATAAATCAAGACTCATGCTATTATGATGTGCCATTAAAGTATTTAACACCACACAAGACAATTTTGATTCTAATCACGGTGTAAAATTATAGACATTATGGTTTCATAAAAGCTAATAAGAAGGGCATGTTTCTTGCATGTCATCTTCAACTAACCCAATTTGGAACGACTAGAGGAACGTACAAAGAAAATTATACATATTATAAACATTATATTTCTGTATGTGATATTGACATCTTTCTGTGTGCTATGCGGAGTGTGTGTTTCTGTTTCGTAGGGTGTTTGTGTTCTGTGTGGTGTTTACGACGCAGGCTGGACGGAGTCTTACCTCTCCGAATGACGCCGCCTTGGCCGTTAAGCATGAGCCCGCACTGTGCCTCCACAGAGCCCTGCGGGACACGGAGTCACATATTAGTTGAGTCCAAAGTGAAACAACATCAGAAAAACAGAGCCCGCATGTAGGGCAGCCTGCAACACACTCAGGATTGGCAAACACACTCAGCCCACGGCCATTAAAGAGAAGTTTGTGGTGTGCGTGTGGAGGTGTTGACGTCCCTGTGCCAACGCTTAAAAGCGGTTATATGAACCTGTTACACGCGGCCTGCTGGTGCGGGCGCAGTGTGTATGCCTGTTATCATGTCATCAAGAATGAGAAACACGAGCTTTTATTCAGAAAACAGTTAATCCCTTGTGTGAGTCGCGAGACGGCCCGGCCTCAACCTACCCCGCAAGCACAGAACCCTGATTAAAATAAAACACACTGCGCCACACGGAAGAGGCCTTGTAGGTCTTTTTAACAAACTCCTGCTCTATTTTTCTTTTTTTCCACAGCTAAAGTGATTATAAAATCAATATACAAAACGCAGAGGTCTCGAATAAATTAGCTTGCCGATGGGCGAAAGGTGTGGCAGTTCCTTTGTTAAGCATGAAAATCTCTTTACGTTCTCAAAGATGCGACTGTGCGCACGAGACTGGGCGCATCTGTTCTACCCTCGCCGCCTCTCGGAAGCTCAGGTTCACGTGCCATTCTTTTCTTAAGAAGGTCGAATAACTATTGAATAGGTCTGTGTGTGTGTGTGTGTGTGTGTGTGTGTGTGTGTGTGTGTGTGTGTGTGTGTGTGTGTGTGTGTGTGTGTAAATAAAGTGTTTGAAATGTGCAGACAAACTAATAATAGGCATTTTCCTACCTGAGGCAAAAACAACTAGGCCTCACAACAGTAATAGGCCTCATAGTAGTAGGTGGCGGTGGTAATAGTAATAGTAATAGTAATAGTAATAATAATAATAATAATAATAATAATAATAATAATAATAATAATAATAAATAACCATATCGATATTGTTATTATTATTATTATTATTATTATTAACATTAGTAGTAGTATTATTATTATTAATAATAATAATAGGCTAATAACAATAATAACAATGCGTTCTTATTGTTAGGCCTATTATTATCATCATAATTATTGTTATCATTTATTTTTATTTTTTTGTGTATTGTTATTATCGTTGTTAGTACGTTGTTATTAGGCTAAGCAATAGTCATCATCATCATTCACATTCTCCGGTTTAGTCATGTGCAACATTAGGCTAATGTCAAAGTGCAACATAAGGCTGCATAACAGTTCTAATGGTAATACATACATATATATATATATATATAAATTATAATTAGTACAATAAGAATTATTCAAAATATGGGCCAAAGACAAGAAAAGAGAGAGTTGATGAACCGAGAACAGGCCTATATTTGCACTAACCTACAAAAAAAGGAATAATCGAGTTACTTATTGAGCCTCATCGTAGCAAGTTGTTGATAAATAATTCGGTGATGGAATTATTTTTCAGATGTTAAACCGTGTTTAACTGGAGCCGCCCGAGCTCAGATGTCGCTGCATAAATAACCAGTTGATTGACATTAAGTCTGTAATTGGATAAACTACGGTGCTTTACGGCGCTCGAGCGGGCCATTGTGCCGAGAACCCCGATCCGTTAATCCGCCCTTTAGAGGAGAATAGAGAACCAGCGGCTTTTCACTGCCTAAACAGCCGGGCAGACACACACACACACACACACACACACACACACACACACACACACACACACACACTTCATTTTCATCTCTCCATTTCTTTACATGGAAAAGAATAAATATAGGTCGTGCAATAGACTAGGCCTAAGCTACTTATCCACTTTTTAAATGTGCCTTTCAGATGCAGGTGCCATGCGGATTTCACTGTCGATTACTTCATTTCAAATTTGCTTATTCTTAATTTATTTTTCTCTGTCGAATTTAATATTTAGGCTACATTATATCGAAATGTTCAGATGAGCTCGTGTTTCCAGACTGTGTCTGTATTATTGTACTCAGCCTGGTGCTGAATGGTCGGCTGTTTGATACTGTTTGAGTGTGCTTGACTGGTCTGTGGTGTAACGGTGCTGGTGAGGACGATAGGGCTAGACCAGTGTAGGGTTACAAGTCGTCGATGTCGGCCAGAGGCAGAGGCAGGCATAGGCCGGGGATAAGGTTAGAAGGGAATATGAGATAAGGAGTGTAACCAGTACCTGCAGGTCGTCGGAGCCGGGTGGAGCCAGGCCCAGGCCGGCTGCAGGCAGCAGCCTCTGGTCGGGGTGCATGCCATACTGAGAGCCGTGTGACGTCATCAGAGACAAGTCATGGCGCCGGTACGCGTCAAGGCAGCCCAGCTCACGCCGCTGCTCGTCCAGGCAAGAGGACTTTAGCGCGCGGGCGTTGTGCAGGTTGATGAAGTCCGCAGGCTCTCCGTGCGCGTGGTGAATCTGCTGGTAGTATTGGCCCGAGTGTAGTGAGTTCAGGCTGTAGGCGTCGGGCGCCACGGCAGGATGGGAGTGCTGGAACTCGTAGTGGAAGGACTGGTGGTGCAATGGTGTGTACTGGTGGTTGGTGGAGAAGTACGGGGAGGCAAACTCTGAACCTGCGGCCGGGTATGTTAAGGGGGAGGAGGAGGAATAGGCGACCGAGGAGTTGGCCACAGACTCTAGACAGCCCAGCTGCATCAGGCGATAGCTGTTTGATCCGTCGTGACGTATCTGTGAGGAAAAAACAGAGAAAAATATGAGGGATGTCATTTTGCATCCCTCTCAGCAGCGCGCGGTGCTTTTAACACAAGCTGCCTCCCAAACACGCTCAAACACAACTCAAAACACAACTCAAACACGCTCACACATACTCAAAGCGTTTTTATAAAAAAATAAATAAAAAAAAAACACCTGAAGGAGATGTCATTCCTCCAGCCCGGGAGGGGAACACGGCGGCAAGAGCCCTTGGTGTGTTTTTTTGGCGTGCCTGTCATTCGCCGTGCAGCGTTTTAAAGCGCGTGTTGTTTTATTATTATTATTACCGTGCTGCTGGCAGATTTACTGTCCCTGCTCTGCGAGCACTGGATGGCAGGTAAGTAGCGCGAGACACCAGAGAGTGTTCCGCCCTAGATGTTCTAATCACACCGTTACTGGTTACACACACGAGTCTCATTTGCCTCTCCACACTAATAAAAAAAGCACCGTTTTACCGGGAGCGTCAGTGAAACGCACGAGCTAGTCCTCTCCCCGCTCGGTAGCCTATCTGACACATGCGCTCGGCGCAAAGAGCCGTTCTAGCGACAGATGTCATAACGAATTTTACTCTATCTCCACTTTATCAAAAAGGTTTAATCAGATATAACGGTTCCATAATTTGAAAATAAAACGAATGTAAATAAATACCTCGGAGTCGTGAACCAGACCAGGGAAGGTAGTTGACATTGTGCTGCTCCGGTAACCCGGTTTCCCTTGCGATCGAATAAATGCTTTAAAATCCCAAAACGAGAGAAATGAAAAGTCCCCGCGCAGAGCCGCCGAAAGCTGGTGGAACGCGAGCGTCTCCCCTCTGCATGGACGCGGCTGGCGCGCGGATTTTGTACTTGCAGGGTATTTCTCGGCTGATGTCGTAGGTCCCTTGGTAATATAGAAGTTTTGAAAATTAAGCATCAGCATTGAGGAATGGGAGGACAATAGACGGAGCTCAGCATCCCAGGAGACAAGGAATAAATATTGTATCTTCGCCTAATAAGGATCCAAGTGCTCTTTCAACATTTTCTATGGTTTTTGTGGACATTTTCTTTTTGGCCGTTTGTGTTTTCAGAGGCGCTTAAGGTTTCTTCGTTTTATTCACACGGCTTATATAGCCTACAAAACTATTTGGAATTTCAACGGAAATGTAAGTTTATTTTAAAACATTATCTAGTTTACATGTTGGTCATTAAATAAAAATGCATTTTCATTAATAGAATATTTTTTCTGATTTTCTAATCCATTTTAATACAGAGCTTTTTATTTCCGGCTTTTTCGTGCGCATGCAGCTTCGACGAAGTCTTCGTTATTATTGTTCGTAACATTAACGTTCGTACTCGGTATTAAACACCATAATATTTGAATGATATCTAAGTGGGAATGTCGAATATCTTTTTTTATTTGATCGAATTTATGTGAGAGTGGATATATACTACCGAATGAATAAAGAATAATTGGACGGTGAGAAATTGCCTTTAGCTATAAGCAATAAAGAGGAAATTATTTTTGATTTCCACCTTCGTGCAATGCGTTTGCTTTTCATTTGTGATATGAATTCAACATGTAGCCTATAAATGTGTGTATCTGCAAAAATTGCATTTTACAGGACTAACTGAAGCGCGCATGATATTATTATAGGAATGTTCATGTTTTTGCATGCGCCCGTTCAGCAAGGCTACGAGGCTGCAGCTCATGATGGAAACCGTCTCTTTTCTTTTCTTTATCAATTTTGCTTAGCCGGTTTTCACAAGCGGAGGGGAAGTGTCATCGACGGTGTTGCCTTTGTGAAGAGCGACAGAGGCACGAGACTACATTATGTAGTCCATTGTGTGACAGGTGAAGCGTGCACGGAGGCCAGTTCCTGACACTAACCGGTTATTCAGTTATAGGACTGCAAGACCGATGGTCAGTCTGATGACCTCAGCCCCTGCACTCACCTGGGTGTGTGCGTGCCCCCGGGGTGGTCCAGCCCCGTTAGGAGCCCGTTAACCGGCAGTTACAGGGGCGGTAGACGGCAGACGGCCTGCTGGTGAACAGGGCTGGGTTGTCCTATAGGACGGCCTAGCTGCTCAGGAAGGGAGAAAAGTAGAAATGTGAAATGACAGCAGAAGGCTGAGCTTCCGGTCACGGCCTGCGGGGACGGCACAAGGAGAGGAGCGAGCTCTCTGTCTGCCTCACTACTGAGCTACTCTACAAGTCTCTCAGATATATCCGCCATGCCACACACACACACACACACACACACACACACACACACACACACACACACACACACACACACACACAGAGAGAGGGGGGGGAGAGGAAGAGAGAGGAAGAGCAAGTCTGAGCACCAGGGCAGGACGGCGCTTTTTAAGTGTTTTAAAGCCTCGAGCTTTCCTTGTTTAACCCGAATTATCACAATTACTCCGGGCGCGCGGTAAGCCCACCCGCCCCTTCCTCTACCAGCAGCGGCCTCACCAACAGGAACTCACGCGCGGTCGCGTTAATCAATGTTTAACAGAAATAAACTCTGATCGGTTTCATGGTTTAAACTGTAACTGTAACTAAAAGGACTCTGATATTAATCTGCAGACTGCACTGACGCTACAGACTCATTCGTTTACCAACGCCGTTATTGACTCTCTGCTCTTTAATTAAGGAACTATTTCTCCCATCTGTTCCTGCGGGTCTGCGGCCTATTGCTAAATATTGAACAAAAACATGACTATCTCATCTAATTCGTTAGGCATATACCGTTATCGAAATAAGCACTCATATAACCATGAACTAAACACAAATATGAGACAGAAACATTATGCATGGTGGCCCTGCTTTTTAGAAGTTCTCAAGGCCCGCGCGTCCGTGAGTAAATTAAGTAATTCGATTGTTTTGCCTCGAGGCTTGATGAAACCGTGCGATTGAAGGCCAGTTGTCGCACGTAAGGATTAAGCTTTCCCTGCGTGTCCACCGGGCAGTCCACCGTGTGTGCGCGAGGCACCAGTTGCGCTATAGACGGCGCTAATAGGGCTTAGCTCGCGGAACGGGAAGCGCAGCGCCAGATGCGCAGTGAGCTCAAGCTCGGACCCGCTCCATCTGCTCCCTCGCGAGGCTGGGAGAGAACACTCACAGGGCTGAGCCATAACCCTCTCACACTCGGCCCAGAGGCAGCACTCTTTTACACTCAGTTTATGCATTATGGAATAGTCCTAATATCCTATAGCCTATCTTGTCAACAGTGTGCTTATCTTATTAAGCAATAGTAGCCTAATTGCACATTCGTCAGATTTAGGCCTCGGTCTATATGCAATGTTGGGTCTGTTCAATTAACTGATCTCTTTCCACTAAGAGCATAACCAGATGATGATTTAAATCCTGTTTTTTTGTTCATGCGTTATCACTCCAGTCTGCAAGTTAAGGCCTATTTTAAAGTTTCTGCAAGTGACATTTGATTTAATCCTAAAATTCAAATGTGATGTTTGAAAGAGTTCAAAACACTTATGTTTAGGGAAAACGTCACATTTTACTTTGATCCAGATTTTTTCCCGGACAAGTCATAGGCCTATAGGATAAATGTGAACTATTATTGAGAGTCTATTGAGATTTTTCTTATAGGTTGTTTGTAGTTCATGCGTTCGTTAATGGCAGAATGTTTTAAAAATATTTCCGTGAGAATTCGCTAATACATTAGATAATGAATGATACTGAAAGATAAATAATGAAACTCTTGAAATAAATGCCAAATAAAAGTACCACTTTAGTAAAGAGACATCTCAGATATGTTCAGATAATGCTGGGGCAGCCAGAAATGTGTGTTATAGCCTATGCTTTTAGCCTTTATCATGTAAGTACCAAAAGTGTGGGCTATGAATACAAGTTTATCAACAGGCAAGGTCAGGGGCTAAAATTCCACATGGGCGTCGTCATATCCTACCCCTTACCTGGGCATCACAAAATACAGTTCTTACATTGAATAATAAGAGTGAATCTATAATTGCTTGCTGGTGATAAATGGTTCGGTTGTATATTGCGGTGCATGTGTGGTATTCTTTTCATTGTGATAGCCTAATCAATAGTTTTCACATTAGGCCTATTGTGGAAGTGCCAGAATTAAGCTGTAGCTTTAATTCTTATGGGATAATAAAATGACTAGCCCTAATAGCACAGGAACACATGAAACAATAACTCAAAGAATCAAAATTAGTGATATTTGCGGTGTGTGTTGGCCTATACTTGTGTTGTGCGCATGTGGTAGAGTTGTTTACGCGTCTGTCTCATGGTGGCGAATTAGACTATAAACAGTCTATGCCCCGCGCGCCGGCCGGTCAGACACCGGACTCATATGGCCACGAGCGTCCGTTATACCTTTCCGCTGGAGCTCCAGCCAAAATAACGACTGTTCATAAGGCGACATAACAAACGGGCCAGAAGATGTTTGTCCTCGATCAACAGCAAAGCAATTAAGAAATGCTGCCTGTCTGACCTACATACAGATCTGCTCAAGGAACTGCAGGTTTATATGCTAATATGGATCGCTAATTGTGGATTTACTGTGTCGGTTTGGAGAAAGGGGGGTGGAGGGGGTTGGGGGGGAGGGGGGGGCGTCACTCATAGCAAATGCCTGGTTTATTTAAAGATTTGCACTAAATTAATTTCACTGAGTAGCTACGAGGTGTGGAGCAGGAAACAGGTGGTCGGTATTTAAATAAAGCCGCTCGAACAGACAGTTACAGACCGAACGCTTAAGATGACTGTTTTTTTCTTTTCCTAAAAACAGAATGGAAATCCGCTGTCCTTCAGTCTTTTTAAGACACAGGGGTAAATTGTTGGGAACACAGGTGAGGAAGAGATGCATGCAATGCTAAAACTCTCAACAAGCTTTTATAGGCTAAATTGTATGTTTGGCCTTTATTGTTTTAATGATAGTTAATTATTTGAAATACTGACAGATTTCATTAAATGGCCAATGAGTAAGAAGAGGACTCCTAACTGAACATTAACCCCATTAACGTCATGACTCCACAATAAGCCTAAACCAAACCCTTAACCACACAGCCTAAAATATAACCTGCACACAATAGTCATATCCATGCTAAGTTTTGACTAATGGAAATAGACATAATAGCCGTCATTAAACAGATATAAAGCTGTTATAAAACACTGCCGGTAAAGCCCAGAGGCTCGCGCAAGCAGGTCATGGCCCGGTCAGACCGCATATCTGAGAGAAGCTCGCGGGTGGAGTTTGGCTCTAAAGTCAGAAAGGTGAGCGCGGCCCTCCCGCAGCTCTAAGGGCCAATGAGCTGCAGGATATCAGGGAAAACGGTCTCCACGTTATGAAGGCAAAACTTCAGAATAGGCTCCAAAATCATCAGCACACCGTCATGGCAGTGAATACAAGCAACTGGTATCATTAACCGTTTGTGTAGTCAATTAACGATGTAATTGTCGTTCATTGTTAATTTGATTACTCCTCGAGTGAGCTGAGCTGAACTGAATTAAGAAGTGCATTCAGACCAGACACGTGCCAGCTGCGCTAAAAACAAAAGAGTTCCACTCCGCGTGCATGAAAAGGCCAATCTGCTCGCGTTCAGACGGCCAACGGACAGGCGCGAGGAACTGTTACAGCCCCTGACCAGTATAAGGTCTAGGAATGGATTTTATAGCCTTAAATCATGCAGTGCATTTTCATTATGTTTATTAATGCAAAATTGATTCGATCAAACTGAATTTACCAGGCATCTATTCAGCCTGGGCTTATTGATTAGAATTTCAGGAATATGAATATTGCCAGGGCTCATACTGCATAGCAAATACTAAATATAATATAGTTAGTGGGACTCGCTTGGTTGAATTACATAAAGAGCCTATAGGAAAAATACCATGAAAAACACTTACAAAAACCTACAGTAAAGTAAAAACAGATGCCCAACACAATGTGGAAGACCACTCATTAATGTTAAAAACAAACCAACAGACTTCGCCTATGAATCGATTTCTGAAATATATTTACGCCTGAACAGGCTTTATATTCTTTGCTTAACCAGAGAGCCCATAGCCTAGGTGTCTCCCTGATTTTCATGTTTGCCTAACTGTAAAGCATTTAGACGGATTGATGAAATTATAGAGCCAAACGAAAAGTAGCCTGAATCATTGTCATGGTCATATTTCAGGCTTATCAATTTATCCTTTAAATGATTGAATCTTTGTAAAAAAAAAAAAAAAAAAAAAAAAGCCTACATAACTGATGCAGTACAATTGATCTCGTGACTCTCAAATTAAACTTAAGCAACAGCTGTTCAGCCCATAATAAGTCAATGTTTCGTGAGTGTGTTATGCGCGTGGATCGATGCCCATTAACTTTTGTAAGTGTTTCTGAAGTGTTCGTTATTAACACCGGTCACACGAAGGCGCGTCCTGTCTAGGGGGTGTAGCATACTGTAGCCTACTAGCCTACTTCTAGTACATCAAGCTGCCTCACGCTACAGAAACAGGAAATAGGCTCTTGCACTATAGTGTGTCCCGGCGCACAAGGCTACTTACTTACAGGAAGGAGAGAGCAGTGTCTTGTGTGTAACGAACCAAACCCACTGATTAGGATATACGTTTGTCACTCACGGGTTGGAGCTAGGCGCGATGTAATAAGGTTAGGAACACGATTACTTCTCCACCTCTCCTCCTCTTCTCCCTGAAGAAGAGGTAATTGTGTAGACCAGTTCAGGCAAAAGGTGTGTATGGATGAAGAGAATCTGACACCCTATCTCTCTAGATTTGACTCTTTATCTGACCTTTGAAAGCAATGAAAGACACCTGCATTTGCCTACATAGAGGCCTATCATCAGTAAGGGTATTGTTCTTAGGAGTTATGGTGAGGACTGTCAGGAATGTACTGCCTGGGCCCATCAACTGGTCTAGAACATTTTCCTATTCTTCACAATACCTTCCTACCTGAATGTTCAATATTGTTACATTCAGAATGGCCCCGAGCACCTACATTTATTTCCCCTATCCTGACCCCTAACCCTCAAGCCGTAAATCTTCTATCCTGTTACATGCTTGGCATGACAACGACAGTAGTAGAAATTGGCTAATAACACAAACAGTTCTAGGGTTACCAGGCTAACATCCTTCCCCTAATCCCCAACAATTTCAGATCTATCAGAGAATTTTGTTCCTTTGAAATGAAGACAATGTCTAATTGATATCCTTTAACATATTGGTAAATCATGATCCAGACCCCAGAGGCTTATGTTATCGTAAGTTATGGGCTCCATAGGTTATGCATCTAAGGGACAGCAATATGACCTCGCTAAATAGTTAACTAGTTGGCCAGGAAGTTTACAGTAACATGCTAATGTTCGCAGGGTGATCTTGTCTAGGCTTTCAATTCGGTTGTATAGATGTTCTGTCCCGAGAGTGGACATTGCATATTGAATCTGCTCACTGGGTGTTTTGTGTCTCAGTGTGTATAGGAGGTTAGTTGAGACTGGGTTGCAAATTGTAAACCTCAGGTGCGGATTGTAATTCCCTGGGTCTCTCCCCTGTCTTTAGCAGTCCTTGTCCTGACCAGCAGAGTGTGCTGTGCTGAAAGAGCAGCCTGGGGGGAGATTACAGCACTATCAGAGGAGAGGGTAAACACACATGCCCTGATACACATACACCTACTATCAGACACACAGCACATCAAGTGAGCACACACACAAGCAACCCAACACAAGCTCAATGACTTTGATCGTGTAATTCCTGTGTAATCTCTGTAATCTCCTAAAGCAGGCTTGTGTGTGTGTGTGTGTGTGTGTGTGTGTGTGTGTGTGTGTGTGTGTGTGTGTGTGTGTGTGTGTGTGTGTGATATGTGTGTTGGATTAACCAGATGAAACAGGCCAAGAGGCCAAGATCTCATTTAAAATAATGAATCAAGTCTTTTAGCATCAAGTGATCTTACCAGCTCTTTTCTTATGGACATGCATATAGGCAGACAGAAGGACAGAATGACAGACAGACAGACACACAGACAGACAGACAAACAGACAGACAGACTGACCAACCGATAGGCAGGCGGACGTACGATGGGCAGGTAGACAGGCAGATAGACAGACAGACAGACAGACAGACAGACAGACAGACAGACAGACAGACAGACAGACAGACAGACAGACAGAGGAAACCTTGGTCTGAGGCAGATGCAGACTATCTCCACAGTGTCCTCCGGTTTCTTAATGTGTTTGATGATTGTGTTGGTGTATTTTGTACATGTATTTGTTGTATTGAAGTATGTTTCTCAGATGAATGTATTGAAGTTTGTTTCACAGATGAACATGTTGTAAATTTGTATTCAATCAATGTATTTCAGTCAGTACTGCAGTTTGATGAATGTATTTGATTAATTCTTGTAATTTTACAGTCCTGGACGTAGATTAATAAAGACTAAAACCATGAGATTTTGAGTGTGTGTGTGTTTCTGTTTACAATTGTAAATCCACCAATAGTTCAGCGATAACTCTGTTCTGTTTACACTAGTCAGCTATTGGTCTGGTAACACAACATACGTTATGTGTTAGAACCATGTATCTTCATGTTAACCACATTACATCAACCTGTTTCTCATAGATCAGTCCCACGCCTTCTCTGGTAGAAACTCACCCACATTAAACATCAATGCGCGCACACACACACACACACACACACACACACACACACACACACACACACACACACAGATTTATCAGGGATAACATGTCACAGAGACAAGGAGCTCGGTGTGTATGTGCGTTTACGTGAGTGTGCCTGTGTTGAGGTTAGTTTAATGTGACACGTGGTGTTCCGCCTGTATAATTATCAGGGAAGTCTCCTGATGTGGAACCTTTGCTGTTCTCACAATGAACCCATTTACTGCTGCAAACCATCAAACACACCCCAAACAAACAGACACACACACACACACACACACACACACACAGACACACAGACATACACACAAACCATTTCAAACGAATGCAAGGAAATAAACAGAGACGAGAGCGCACAACCCCTCCACTCCTCTGGGAATTTTACTATTCCGTACTTCTCTGCTTCTCTCATCCATCTCTCTTTCTCTCCTTCTCTTCCTCCGCTCCTTTGTCTCCTTGATTATGCAGCCGATCCCAGGGTGCACTACTCACTGAGATCATCCACCTGTCAATCACACAGACACACGCACACGCACGCACACACACACACACACACACACACACACACACACACACACACACACACACACTCACTCACATACACACACACACACACACACACACTCACTCACATACACACACACACACACACACACACACACACACACACACACACACACACACTCACTCACATACACACACGCACGCACACACACAACCTTGGCAAACATAAATTGTGCCAAGCTGTGATATATAGGGGAAATATTAACCATTTCATTCATCAGTCAAAATGCATTACATTCCACACCTTGCACTTTCAACTCAATGCACCCTAAGCAACAACAACAGTTTGTTGTATACATATTGATAAAACTTTTTTCCTTTAGCATGGAGGAGGAACATCTGTGATTGGCACATGATTCAATAACTTCAGTGAAAGGGCAAGAACACTACCACTTTTGCCAGAAAGGTTCAGATCTCATGGAGGTTGTATGATTATAATACTGGGAGGCGACACTACCATACATTGGTTTCTGCTTCACCCATAGATATATACTGTCTAAAAAAGGTTTGGATTTGAAATCAAACAATTACTATCCTTTTAACTATTATCCTGCATGCAATAACTACCTGGAGTCTGTGACCCATTGACCCCTCCAGACGCTCGATATCTTGTCTGGTGATGCTTTGCCAGGCCTGTACTGCAGCCATCTTCAGTTGTTGTTTGTTTTGAGGTCTATTTGCCTAAAATCTTAGCATCAGGAAATTAACTTTCAAATAACTTTCCACTTTTTGGCCCTGAAGAACTCCATAGTTGCTATGACAGTATGTTTTGGGTCATTGTCTTAGGTCATTAATGTGATGAAGCGCCATCCATTACATTTGGAAGTATTTGCTCGTACTCTCAGCAGTTACATCATCAATTAAGACAAGTTAGCCAGTTCTAGTGGCAGCTATACATGTCCAAACCATAACACCCCATCCACCATGTTTCACAGATGAGGTGGTATGCTTTAAATCTTGGGCAGATCTTTTTTCTCCAAACCTTCCTCTTGCAATAACTCTGGGACATGATAATATTAGTCTTTTCTGTCCACAAGACCTTTTTCCAGAACCTCTGCAGGCTTTTTAGGTAATTTTTAGCAAACTGTAACCTGACCATACTTTTTGAGGATAACTAGTGGTTTGCACCTGCAGTGAAGCCTCTGTAGTTTGGCTGGTGACATATTCTGCGAGCTGCAGTATTCTGCGAATTGTAGTCTCACATTCACACCTACCTCCTGGAGAGTGTTCCTGATCTGTGGGACAGTTGTTTAGGTTTTTTTTCTTAATTATTGTGAGCATTCTTCAGTCATCCACTATAGATGTCTTCCTTGGCTTACCAGGCTATTTGCGCAACCCTAACCCTTGTGCAATTATAGATTTTTTTAGTTTATACCATGAAATCTTTATTTAATCAGAACCAGTCTTTTTTATCTGACATAACAGGTTTATATTTACCAATTCCATATGTTGGTTTAGAGGAAATCATGCATGCAGTAGAAAAACTAAATTATAAAGAAATGAGTGCATGTGAAAAAATAAGTGAACCCCAAGTTTCATTGCGTTATATTTACATTTACATTTTTGAGATTTACCCAAAGCAACTTACAACAAATACATTTGTCAAAGTAAGTGAATCATCTATCCTTCAGTCATCATAAGAAAAAACAATCTATGCTCGGACCAGGGGCCATTGGCAGTCACAATGCTAGAAAAATTATTTTATTAAAAAAAAAAATCTTTCATTTATTTACAGTAGAGAAACTGAACAGCGGGATAGTGGGGATGAAGAGGTCTTTAGGAGGGACAGTCAAGAACCTGAAGAGATGGGTCTGTTCCCTTTGCCGCCCAGTAGGTGAGCACCAGGGTCTTGAATCTGATGCAAGCTGCTACTGGGAGCCAGTGAAGGGTGCGAAGGAGGGGGGTGACATGAGAGAACTTGGGGAAATTGAACACCAGACAGGCGTTCAAAATTGGTTCAATCAAGTAGGTAAGTAGAATCAGGTGGGTAATTAATTGGGTACCGAATGAACCAATCAAAGGAGAGATCTTTAGGAAAGAGTTTGGGCGGGACTGATAAAATGGGATAAGAAACCTGGTCAGGTTTGTGTTACCCATACAGGTGAATGTTACCCATACAGGTGAATGTTACCCATACAGGTGAATGCAAAACCCACCATGCCGAGAGGAAAGGGGATCTCAGAGGACATCAGGAAGAGGGTAGTGAGAGCACATCAGTCTGGGGAAGGCTATAAAATCATCTCAACAAGATTTGAGCTCCATCAGTCCACTGTGAGGCAAATCATTTATAAATGGGGAATATTTAACATGACAGCAACTCGGCCTAGAAGTGGAAGCCCTTCCAAAATAGCCACAAGAAAAATAATAGCCACAAAATAGCCACAAGAAAAATAATAAATCAGGTAAAAGCCAACCCAAACATAACATCTAGAGATTTGCAGACCTCCCTTGCTGCATCTCAGGTAACTGTGCATGCTTCAACAATAAGAACACTGAATTGACATTCATGGGAGGGTTGCTAGGAAGAAGCGTCTGCTGTCAAAAACGAACCAAACTGCCTGTCTTAACTTTGCCAGAGACCACCTGGACAAGCCTGAAGGTTTCTGGAAGTCCGTTCTCTCGACAGATGAGTCCAAAATTGACCTTTTTGGTCACAATCGAAACCACTATGTTTGACGAAAACCCAACACTGCCTACCACCAAAAGAACCTTATCCCAACAGTCAAGCATGGGGGTAGGAATGTTAAGATCTGGGGCTGCTTTTCCTCCTCTGGACCTGGACGACTCATTAAGGGAACCATGAATTATGAGGTATACCAGGAGATTCTTGAACAGAACGTCAAGCCATCAGTCAAGGAGCTAAAGCTGGGCTGAAAATGGGTCTTCCAACAAGACAACGACCCAAAGCATTCAAGCAGATCTACCAAATAATGGCTCAGGAGAAAGAAAATGTGTGTTTTGGCCAAGTCAAAGTCAAAATTCTGACCTAAATCCAATCGAGATGCTGTGGCAGGACCTGCAGCGGGCAGTTCATGCCAGACACCCCTCAAACCTCACTCAATTGGCTGAGTTCTGTAAGGAGGAGTGGGCAAAAATCCCTCAAAACTGATGTCAGAGACTGATTAGTGGCTATACGAGACGTTTACTCCAAGTTATTACTGCTAATGGAGGTGCCACAAGCTATTGACTAAAGAGGTTCACATATTTTTGCACACATGAAATCAAATTTTTTGTTAAATAAACAATGAAAATATATCATATTTTTTGTTTGTCCTTTATTTGGAATGTCTTTATTATGAATTGGGGTTTAGATAAAGATTTTAGAAGTTCATTTTAATATTTTGTACAAAAATAATGACCTTTTAAGGCAGCATTGTATGTACACAAATACCATCAAATAAAAGCTGAGAATCTACTTTAACCTTGTAGTAATTGTTTGATTTCAAATATCCCAACTTTTGGAGTATACAGTAGAGCCAATGCAAAATTACTTATGCATGGCACTGTATATATGTGTGTGTGTGTCTCTCTCTCTCTCTCTCTCTCTCTCTCTCTCTCTCTCTCTCTCTCTCTCTCTTGCTCTCTCTGAGAGATCCTCGGCCTTAGCTTATATGTTCTGATGTAGAGGTTTCCATGGTAACAGAGTGTTCTTGTGGCCTAGGATACCCACATCACCACAAACTACACACACACACACACGCACACACACACACACACACACACACACACACACACACACACACACACACACACACACACACACACAAACATACACGTATTCTGAGCTACAGGTGCTCCCTGAGTCTCTCTCTCTCTGATTTGATTGACAGACTCGAGGGGCGGTGGATCACAATTAGTGATGCGGCTAATTTCCCACAATGCCCTGCAGCCACTGGGTGCCCGCTGTGCCTGCAGCCAGTTCATTAATATTCATGAGGATGCTGATGAATATGCTAATGAGCACCAGAGCACCCAGGTAAGCTTCTGCCAGGGTGATGCCCAATCAGAGCCTAGAACACAGATATACTGTCCAATCAGACCATAGATCACAGGAAATGGCGACGCAAGAGTTGCCTTTCTCTTTCCCCTGTCTAGCGGTAGTACAGGGTTGGAAGTAGTGGAAGGCTTAAGTTGAGAACACAATGCCCACCTGTTCAACACTTCCACACACTGGAGCTTATTATAACGATGAAGTGTAAAGACACACACACACACACACACACACATACACACACACACACACACACACACACACACACACACACACACACACACACACACTGCACAGGGAAAGATCT
>NC_139671.1:11076082-11093582 GCF_951799395.1 Argentina silus
ACACACACACACAGTATGAAAGTATAAACAAACCTATAGATACAAACACATATACATTGTAATCCTCAGAGTTCTTGTGTAGTAGAAGCACTATGTCCATGCACACACATACATACACACACGCAAACCACACACATACCAGCTTAGAATAGAAGGATAGTACAAGTCGTGCAGGCCAGGAGATACTTTAAGACCAATTTACAGCTCATAGCAGGGTTGATAACGATGTTATGAAGCTTCTCAGACCAACGGTCAGACAGGAGCTTCAGGAGGGGACGGCTCTGCCAACAAATATTGAGGAATAGCGTGGAATTTATTGAATTTAAATGTTGAATATATTGTGGACCATTGAATGCTATTCTGTAACTGCTTGTATGCCAGTCCACGTTCCTTGTCCCACGGTACGTCTTCCTGAAGATGTGAATTGTTTTATAATTATTTGGAATATCAATGTTTGATACGGAAAGATTTCCTGTTCAGCTATTTTATAAAATAAACATCTTGCAAATACAAGAGTAACTGCCAAGTGAGCTACAATATTTCATATTATTATCAACCTATTTAATGATATTCTGGATGAAGGAACTTGAACTTATTCTCCTCTAAAATATAAGCCTTTTCCTCACTTGCAAGCAGTTGCCTCATTTTCCTCATCTTCCCCACATGACAAAAAAGGTGGCATACTCCATCACACAAGTATGTCCTCCATCACACATAGTAAATGAATTATTCACCAAATTATCAAACCACACTCACTCTACTCTACTTCAAATCATTTTCCACTTTTTGAAAAAGACAGACTTGCCGCCTTATTTGGGAACACAAAGAACTACGTTTACCTTCCGGCATAAAACAGCAACACATATTACAGTAACAAAGGTTTGCCTGTCTGTGTGGAGGCAAAATCTGTTGAGTGGTGTAATTTTCTATGTCAGTGTGTGTGTGTGTGTGTGTGTGTGTGTGTGTGTGTGTCTGTGTGTGTCTGTGTGTGTCTGTGTGTGTTTGTGTGTGTCTGTGTGTGTGTTTGTGAGTGAAGGCGGACCTTGCCTCGAGCTAAAGTCATTGAACAGTTAAGGAGTTCCTGCTTCACTCCAGGCTACGGCCGCAACGCAACCATCTGACCACGCGTGAAATTACAGCCTTTCATGGACGCAAAACACACATACAGTACACATACTCATACATTCACCTCCCCTGCCTCACACACACACACACACGCGCACACACACACGCGCACACACACACGCACACACACACACACGCACACACACACACACACACACACACACACACACACACACACACACACACACACACACACATATATACACACATCAAAGAAGATGAATGTGGTTAAAAACACATGGTCATACAGGAAGCATACAGACTCTGTTCCACACTGTAAGGCTACATGTCTCAGAGATGCAAATAGGCTTGTTACTCTACGCCTCAGCACAGAGAAGTGTGTACAGTGTGTGTGTGTGTGTTCCCAGTCGTGCTGTCACAGCGTTATCACAGCACTTCACATCGCCACAAAACGGCCTCCAGGACTCGACTGAGGCACTGCTCTGAGCTCTTATACTGTGTGTGTGTGTGTGTGTGTATGTGTGTGTGTGCCTGTGTGTGCTGTTGCCTCCGAATTACCATAGCCACTCAATTAATGTTGTTATCTATCCATTTGCTATAACCACTGTTTAGCCATGGGTGCTGATTTATTATAGGTTATCAATTAGCTTAGGCAGTAATAGAGGTTAAACACTCAATAAGCTAAGTCAGTCAATTACCTTAAACACCTTATTATCCCAGCACCTGAAGTTGCTCAGCTCACTGACACATAATAATACTGATAGCCTGACTCTCACACATTCTCTCCAAATCTCTCTTTCTCACAAACACACACCACACACACACACACACACACACACACACACACACACACACACAGACACACACACAGCCCTGGGTGGTGGTGTAGTAGGGTAATATGGTCTCAGGCCTTTCACTTGGCAGTGTGTCACCCCACATTATCCAGCTACACTGTGGTTTCAGATCATAGCAGGCGTCATTTAGACACAGACACAGACTCACACACACACACACACACACACACACACACACACACTCTCACACACACACTCTCACACACACACACACACACACACACACACACACACACACTCACACCCATCACAGCGCTCGTCAGTTAGATTTGGCTATTTTGAAGCTGAGCAGAAGTGTGGTAATGTCACAGCCCAGGGCGACAGACTACCAGCAATACCACACACACACACACACACACACACACACACACACACACACACACACACACACACAGCCTGTCACACCATATCTACCTCTAAACCCTCCTCACACTCCTCCCTCGTCCTTTCTATGCCTCACCCATTCTCTTTCTCTCTCTCTCACACACACACACACACACACACACACACACACACACACACACACACACACACAGTCTCTCTCTCTCTCTCTCTCATTTCCCCCCCTGATCTGCCTATACCCTCTCCCCTGTCCCTTTCTTAACATAGTTCTCCCTCTCTCTATCTACAGTAATTGGCTATGCTATTACTGGGACCTGTCCTCCCTGTCCGGTAGATGTGTTCATGATTTATGGTTACGTCACATTGTGAACAGCAGAGTTCTGATTCTTCAATAAGTTATTGAAAACTCTCTTTCAAATCCTGCGATTGGTTGAGAAATGAGTGAAGGGACAGACTACTATGACCTTTTGGCATATTCCAAACATCAGAGAAAAAAAGAGAAGAGGAGATAGAGGAGAGAAGAGAAGAGAAGAGAAGAGAAGAGAAGAGAAGAGAGGAGAGGAGAGGAGAGGAGAAGAGAGAAGAGAAGAGAAGAGAAGAGAAGAGAAGAGAAGAGAAGAGAAGAGAGAAGTGGAGAGGAGGGGAGAGAAGAGAAGAAAAAAAAAAGAAAAGAGAAGGCAGCGAGAGAGAGAGAGAGAGAGAGAGAGAGAGAGATCAAACCCGGGCCACCCCAGGGCAAATTTAGGTCCATTGCATCAGATGTCTGCAGTCAGTCATGCCCACCAGATAGTGTGGACGTGATTCCGGGATGACGGGCGACTGGTTATATCTGGTTTATAACTGGTTTATAACTGGTCACCACTGGTGGTTCAGAAACGCCTTCCAAAAACGGTATGAAGGAATGATTCCACCACAGAGTCAGGAGTGTTTGTGAATATGTGTGTGTGTGTGTGTATGTGTGTGTGTGTGTGTGTGTGTGTGTGTGTGTGTGTGTGTGTGTGTGTGTGTGTGTGTGTGTGTGTGTGTGTGTGTGTGTGTGTGTTTGGGGTTGGGAGAGGGGGGATGAGAGGGAGAGAGCATGGCCTCAGGTTATAACTGCGGCTAGCGGCTGGTAGAGCCTAGTGCTACAGCATGATCCTCTCTGCCTTTAATTAACCACATTAACATACACACACACACACACACACACACACACACACACACGCACGCACACACACACACACACACACACAATGGGCCTGTTGAATGACCTCAGGCTATACCTAGCAGACCGCATTAAACCTAGACTAATCAACTACATACTCTCGTAGACAGTTTCACACACACTTACACTCACATACACATCTACCCAGACACACTCACACTTGCATACACACACTCCAACCAATCTACTGTAGTGGTGGGGGCTTTCTCCACAGTTTAAGTGGTCATGAACCCACAGTAACCATGGTCTCAGTTTAGGTTCTGTCAAAAAGAGTTGATATGGCTTTCTGAAGGGGAAAAACATGGGGGTTTAAACATGGTCAGGGGGGTACATTTGATCAGGTGTGGTTAAACCATGGTCGCTGGTGGTTTCCTGCCCTCAGGGTCTATACCTAGGGATCCTTTGGGCTCTGATGAGAAATTGCTGTGAGCTAGAGGCCTACTCATTTCCTGGTAACCTGCTAACCACACACACACACACACACACACACACACACACACACACACACACACACACACACACACACACACACACACACACACACACACACACATACACACACACTCCTTATACAGTATATTTACCCCCTCAATGTAATAAACATAGGCCCTAATGGACCTTCGACTCACATTCACACACATTCCTCACCATGCTGCACACACACATACACACACACACACACACACACACACACACACACACACACACACACACACACACACAAATAAACTCACAAACACACACTCTTATGTGTTCAGTGCCCCCATCACCTGGAAAACTAATGATTATTGACTCCCCTCCAGCAGTCATCAGGGACACATGCCTCAGGCCCTCGACCCCACTCACACATACACACACACACACACACAAGCACACACACATACTGCACACACACATACTGTACACACACACACACACACATTCCCTCTCCAGTCGACATCAGACACATGCAGCCTCAGAGCCAGACGGCATCGGCCATTTAGCATCGCACTCATTCAGACAGAACACACAGACACACAGACACACAGACACAGACACACACACATACACACACACACACACACACACACACACACACACACACACACACACACACACACACACACACACACACACACACACACAGAGACACACACACATACACACACACACACACACACACACACACACACACACACACACTCTATATATTGGACACACACACACATATACACACACTATACACACAACACTCATTTAGTATTGCACTCATTCTGACAGAACAGAGAGAGAGGGGTGATTGAGGAGAGTAAGGGGGGTGAGTGTGTGTGTGTGGGGGGGGGGGGGGGGGGGTGGCTGGTGTTGAGGTAGAGACGGGGGAGACGGGGGGCGTCTGCCTTTTTACTTCAGCAGCAGCATCGCCTGGGGGGCTTTAGCCCTGCCACTCCCCGCCAGAGGAGAGAGGATGTCACTACGTGTCTGCGTCACTGGGCGTGTGTGTGTGTGTGTGTGTGTGTGTGTGTGTTTTTATGTGTGTGTGTGTGTGTGTGTGTGTGTGTGTGTGTGTGTCACTCTCTGTCTGTGTCAGCTGCTTATAGCTGCCAGGCCACATTGTGTCCACCACAGAGCAGCGTTCCGCTCTCTGTGTTCTGTGCTCTGATTGGCTGGCTCATGGGTTGGGGGAACTGAGACGGAAGGTAGGGGGGGTGGAGAGAGGGAGAGAAGCAGGGAGAGGAGGAGGGGGAGACACAGAAGGGGGGCGTCTGAAACACATTGTTGTCTTCAGAATGTTTACCGGGACTTTTCAACACTCTGTCTGTCTGTCTGTTTCTGTATGTCTGTGTGTGTGTGTGTGTGTGTGTGTGTGTGCGTGTGTGTGTGTGTGCCTGTGTGTGTCTTTCTGTCTGACTGTTCATGCCAGTCCAGGCCTGTCCAGATCAAAAAGGCATCAGGCGGGGAGACGAGATGGTTTAAGAGAGTTTAAGAGAAGAGAGTTTGATTGATCTGACCTGCCTGGATCTAGAATGTCTGCTGCCGGCTGTTGGTGTCTCTAAGACTCAGCATGTCACATATTTGCAGAAGATTAAGAGATGAGACAGATATGTAGAACCAAATCTCTCTCAAGTTATCTTACTTGGTCCGATTACCTTGGAGATATACTGTAACTGTCAAACAGTATTGGCGAGCAAGCTGACTATCAGATACTCCATGTTTAGTTTTCATTTTGGTGACACTTTCCATGAAGCCTGCAAATATAATTAATTAGAACTCATCATAGGCATGTATGAGACCTTATAATGTCTTATTGGTCAATTGATGATATGTCTATTTCAAACAAACTGAAAAATCTACAATTCTACTAAATATAAAAATACATAATGCAGACATACATACTCTTATATAACAGATATTACAATGAATTATGACTGCAATATAATGCATTATACCTGTAAGCTCTAGATGAAGCGTTACCTCATAATTCAAAGGAGAATAACTTTATATAATAACGGTATACCTTACATAGAAACAGTTTCAATGATCTTACCATCGAGTCATACATACATACTGGATATAGATTCCAAAAGGGTTATTGTTGTGGTAAAACTATTTGTCGGTGGTTTGTCAGATTTTCATGAAGTCAGGCCAATAACTCCCAGCGGTCAATAATAACCATAGCGATTTACAAGTCTAGCAATGAAAGGGAGGAAAATAGAGGGAGGAGAGAGAAAGGAGAGGGAGGAGAGGGTGAGGAGAGAGAAAGGAGAGGGAGGAGAGGGTGAGGAGAGAGAAAGGAGAGGGAGGAGAGGGTGAGAAGAGGGAAAGGAGAGGGAGGAGAGGGTGAGAGTAAAGGGAGGAGAAGGGTGGGAATAGAAGGAGGAGAGGGCAGACTTTTAACTCTTTTAATTCTGGTGGAGGGAGCTGGTTAACCCTTAAGTGTTTCGCCCTGAGGACATCCATGAAAACTTAATCAGCCCCACCTGGGACGAGCACCTCAAAAACATAGTGTGTGTGTGTGTGTGTGTGTGTGTGTGTGTGTGTGTGTGTGTGTGTGTGTGTGTATACACTCACCGGCCACTTTATTAGGTATACCTGTTCAACTGCTTGTTAACGCAAATATCTAATCAGCCAATCACATGGCAGCAACTCAATGCATTTAGGCATGTAGACATGGTCAAGACGACCTGCTGAAGTTCAAACCGAGCATCAGAATGGGGAAGAAAGGTGATTTAAGTGACTTTGAACGTGGCATGGTTGTTGGTGCCAGACGGGCTGGTCTGAGTATTTCAGAAACTGCTGATCTACTGGGATTTTCACGCACAACCATCTCTAGGGTTTACAGAGAATGGTCCGAAAAAGAGAAAATATCCAGTGAGCAGCAGTTCTCTGGGCGAAAATGCCTTGTTGATGCCAGAGGTCAGAGGAGAATGGCCAGACTGGTTCGAGATGATAGAAAAGCAACAGTAACTCAAATAACCACTCGTTACAACCAAGGTATGCAGAAGACCATCTCTGAACGCACAACATGTCGAACCTTGAAGCAGATGGGCTACAGCAGCAGAAGACCACACCGGGTGCCACTCCTGTCAGCTAAGAACAGGAAACTGAGGGTACAATTGGCACGGGCTCACCAAAATTGGACAATAGAAGATTGGAAAAACATTGCTTGGTTTGATGAGTCTCGATTTCTGCTGCGACATTCAAATGGTAGGGTCAGAATTTGGCGTAAACAACATGAAAGCATGGATCCATCCTGCCTTGTATCAACGGTTCAGGCTGGTGGTGGTGGTGGTGTAATAGTGTGGGGGATATTTTCTTGGCACACTTTGGGCCCCTTAGTACCAATTGAGCATCGTTTAAACGCCACAGCCTACCTGAGTATTGTTGCTGACCATGTCCATCCCTTTATGACCACAGTGTACCCATCTTCTGATGGCTACTTCCAGCAGGATAACGCGCCATGTCACAAAGCTCAAATCATCTCAAACTGGTTTCTTGAACATGACAATGAGTTCACTTTACTCCAATGGCCTCCCCAGTCACCAGATCTCAATCCAATAGAGCATCTTTGGGATGTGGTGAAACGGCAGATTCGCATCATGGATGTGCAGCCGACAAATCTGCAGCAACTGCGTGATGCTATCATGTCAATATGGACCAAAATCTCTGAGGAATGTTTCCAGCACCTTGTTGAATCTATGTCACAAAGAATTAAGGCAGTTCTGAAGGCAAAAGGGGGTCCAACCCGGTACTAGCAAGGTGTACCTAATAAAGTGGCCGGTGAGTGTATAAAAAAAGGCTCAAGTCCTCTCTCATGCATACAGACACACACACACCGTTGGCGTGGAGCTTATCTGGGTATCAGTATTAACCCAACATCAAATAAATAAATGACGGCTTCCTGAATACCATCTGCACTGCTCAGATCCGTCGGTGTATGTGTGTGTGTGTGTGTGTGTGTGTGTGTGTGTGTGTGTGTGTGTGTGTGTGTGTGTGTGTGTGTGTATGTGTGTGTGTGTGTGTGTGTGTGTGTGTGTGCGCGTGTGTGTGTGTGTGTGTGTGTGTGTGTGTGTGTGTGTGTGTGTGTGTGTGTGTGTGTGTGCGTGTGTGTGTTTGTGTGTGTGCACGCGTGCGTGCGTGCATGTTAACTATTGATTCAGCTGGACTTGTCTACTTGCTCATCAATAGCATTGACTCCATTTTGCCTAATACATTCTGTATGATAATGCATAGTGCATATTATGTACTCTGCACCAATGAGACTAATGAGTCCACACACGGCCTTACACATGACTCACCTCACCTGAGAGAAAAGGAAGTAGAACAAAAGATAGATTTATTATTCATGTGTCTATTATTCATTTATTCATTTAGCCGCTCTTCTCATAAGTCAGTGTAAAGAGTCAGTGTTGGTAAAGACGGTGATACAGTGATACAGTATGCACAACACGTACCGCAGCACACAGAAGGGTCAACCAGAGCATGATTTGAATCAGCAATTTAACCAAGGCGTGGTGGAAATATAACCAGTCAAACCAGAGAACCAGCCACACCAGCAGACCAGTCAAACTAGCAGAATCTGTCAAACCACTGGTCAAAACAAACGTGTCAAACTAGACCAGTCAAATCAGCAACCCAAGTTAAAACAGACGACCAGTCAAATCATTCAGACGACCAGTGAAGCCAGATGACCATTCAAATCATTCCAATCAAGCCAGACCGGTCAAACCAGATGAACAGTCAGACCAGACGACCAGTCAATCATTCCAATCAAGCCAGACCGGTCAAACCAGACGACTAGTCAGACCAGGCGACAAGTCAGACCAGATGACCAGTCAGACCAGACGACATGTCAGACCAGATGACCAGTCAGACCAGACGACCAGTCAGACCAGGCGACCAGTCAGACCAGACGAGCAGTCAGACCAGACGAGCAGTCAGACCAGACCAGTCAGTTCATAAACTAGTCATCACTGTTCCCCCGGCCTGGACAGACAAGCTAGCCAACTCAACTTGTAGCAAAGATTGGGAGAACATACCAACCAAACACTAAATAGCTCATATCCATTGGTCCTATGAGTGTCTACAGACGTTAAGCACACTTTTACATTCAAACTCTACTGACCAACGTCTGGTTTTGATCAGACAGGGGTTATATTGTTATTTTCCATTATCAGACAGACTGATGGTAGAAAGACACTCAGATATACTGTTCTCTAAATATGAGAGAGAGAGAGGAGTTTGTGTGTGTGTGTGTGTGTGTGTGTGTGTGTGTGTGTGTGTGTGTGTGTGTGTGTGTGTGTGTATATGTTTGTGTGGATGAGTGAGTGATGAGGATAGAGGCATTGGGCTGATTTTGTTCCTCCTCGAGGGGAATAATTATCTTTTGCATATTCATATATGCAAACACAACATGAATAATTTCCCTCTCCACCTTCCTCTCCCTCCAAAGGTTAGCCCATTAATTACAGCCCAACAATTAGCAGAAAATATTTGTATAATTAATTTTTTCTGTTCCTATGGTGCCGGTGTTTATGCATAACTTACTGCGAGGTCAGTTCCCAGGACTGACTGACTGAGTTTGTGTGTGTGTGTGTGTGTGTGTGTGCACGCGCGCACATGCGTATGTGTATGTTTGTACAATAGACCCCTTTTCATACAAACAATCCTCAAATGTAGAAACACAGACATAAAGAAATCACTGCCAAATACAACACATCACCATAAGCACACACAGCCACACACACATTCCTCACTCAAACACACACACACATACACACTCATCTGGCCTTAGAGTTGGTTTGTAGCCGAAGGGCCTATGGTCTTTGAACTGCCTCTCAGACTCCAGTCTGCCTAAATTCACTCTGAGAGCTCCAACTCCCAACATGCCCAAACTACTACTGCTCAAACAAACACACACACACACACACATACACACATACACACACACACACACACACACACACACAAAAAGGCACACATGCACGCACACACAAACACACACACACACACACACACACACACACACACACACACACACACACACTCACTCACTACAATCCTATACCCACTAAAGCCTCCTCTATGTCTGGTGTGGACCATGTCCAAAAGCTCTAAAATGATTTACTTCCTTAGTTTCTTTCGGTACCACTGAAGTGATGGAATTAACCTTCAGATACTGAAAGGAAAGCGATTATCCTGATTATCATCACACATGTCATGTTCATAATGTGTACAAATTTAAAAACCTTGGGATATCATAGCAGTAGATCTATTTACAAATTGACTGTAGCACTGTCAAAAATCTAATCTAATCAAATTGTATTGATATAGCACATTTCATACACAGATGCAATACAATGCGCTTTACAGGAAACATTTAAAAAATCTCCTGATGGTTGCATGACACTCTGATCAAATAATTGTAAAAGATTCATGATATTTCATTATCATGATGCCCATGATGCACAAAGCCTGACAATCTGCTGTAAAATCATTATTCGTACCTTGCAACTTTGATACCAAAACTACCAAAAAAACAAAAAGTGATGTGAACATGGAGTGTATAGTGTGTAGTTGTGTGTTTCCTCACTTTAAAGAGCTGAGCGTTTGAGCGGAGAGATCATTTCTCATGAAGACTAATTCATCAACGTTCCATCTCATGTCTGCATGTCTCTCTCAGATGCTTTCACACACTTCACACAGAGAGGGAGTTGTTGACTTCTGCCTAAGCAGGTGTGTGTGTGTGTGTGTGTGTGTGTGTGTGTGTGTGTGTGTGTGTGTGTGTGAGCGAGAGAGAGAGAGAGCCTAAGAGAGATTGTTTGAAGAGTGAGGGGAAACGTTCTTCCGCTCTCTCCTCCCATTAAACATATTTGTACATTTCAGAGCCAATAAAAACAGCAAATCAATCTCATCCACCACTCTTCTGAAGAGCCTTTGAAGTCTTCCTAATAAATGACCTCCCACTTTCCCTCCAAAAAAAGACTGGTGCAATATTTATCACATTTCACAAAAATTTGAATGTTAAAAAACCAGAGAAAATCCTTGAACATTTCATCAAAAGCATTCTAATCAGGCAGTCCTCAGGTCAGCTAATGAGTTGGCAGGAGAGGGGCCCTCACCAGGCGGTTAGCTTCAAAGCGCTAGCTCATTAGCGTTAGCAGCTCTGATTACGATACTCTCACATGCTCTCTCTCTCTCTCTCTCTGTCACACACACACTCACACACACACACACACACCGAAGCTGTCATTAGCACAGTTAGCATCATTAGCATCATTAGCAGCCAAGGTCAGTGTTTGAAGCCACAGACAGACAGTGACCTCCATCTTCCTTCAACCAGCCTTTCAAAATGTCTCCCGCTACTTTACAGTCCCAAAGTTTCACAGCTGCAATTAGAATGTTCCTCTTGGCTGTTCACTCAGGAACATCAGAGAGAAAAGAGGTGGGACAAAAGAGAGAGGAGAAGAGGAGAGAAAAGGGAGGGAGAGGAGGGGAGAGGAGAGGAGAGGAGAGGAAGGACAAATAGAAAGCGAACAGAAAAGAGGTGAAGAGAGGAAAGGACAACATCTGTTCTGTTTATGTTAAAGTCAGTCCTTTCCTGTGTAATTGCCTAAATAAGGAAAGCCAGATCATTCGTTATCCCCTTGAAATTCGCTCTCACTTTGCCACCCTCCCTCTATCTCTCTCCCTCCCTCTCCCTCGCTCCCATCCATTCTCTGTCTCTGTGGTCAGTGTGTGTGACTGAGGCCCCAGGCTGACTAATGGTTGTGGGTGAGATATCTATGAGATGGCTCTGCCTCTGTGGCTTAGCAGTAGAACAACTCTGGTTTAAACAGACTGTCTGTCCACAAACACTGCATTCTGTGTGTGTGTGTGTGTGTGTGTGTGTGTGTGTGTGTGTGTGTGTGTGTGTGTGTGTGTGTGTGTGTGTGTGTGTGTGTGTGTGTTCCCAGGGAAAGGTGATTGAACAGTCTCTCCAGCTCTATCAGATTAGCTCTATTAGTGGATTAGCCGGATTAGCCGGATTAGCGGGTTAATTGCAGTCTGCTGCTGCGTTGGTGCGTGGAGGCTAATGATGGCTAACGCTGGTTAATCACACACAGCCGCGTTAGCTAGCCACTGCTACGCTTCTCAACATGGCATCCACACTGGGGAAGCCAACACACACCAGTTTCCCATGAGGATTAGAAGGCAAAGATGCACACAGACCTACTACTACAGGGACACTACTGGACTAATAACTAACACACACACACACACACACACACACACACACACACACGCACACACACACACAAACACAGATGCACAAAGTGGCCAATGCAATACATCACCAACTACTGCAGTAGTTAACTAACTATCAAGCTAGTACTCGCTAGTACTAAGCTTCCAGAATTCAACGGAGTATATTCAGAAAAATGGGTAATAGAGGAGGATTCTTGGCTTTAAAAAAAAAAAACAATGCTTACTTTAGACTTGTAGCAGACGCAATTTAATTTGTGAGTCCCTTCACAAAGTACACAGGAATGAGTCGGCTTACAGCCATACCAAACTGCCTGGTAAAAACCAGGTCCTCCTACTACTGTTACTGTCCCTCAGTAAAGTTGTCTTTCATCATGGCCCTCAATAAAAAATCTCTATTTCATGATGAATTTCAAATGAGGAAAGAGGAGTGCTTGGAAAGCCTAGAACTAATTAGAAGGATTGAAAACTCTATTCTCCATCCTAATTAATTGATCAATTTCAAGGAAATATCTTCAGAGTGAATTTGAATCCAATCTAATAGCAATGGAACATGAATGAGTGGAATGTTATTGATGTAGACAACACAGGGACTGCGAGGTGGCTTTGGGACAGGAAACGCCAGGGGTTGTGGGTAAAATGGGTGTTAGTGTGGAAGTGCAGGAAACCATAACCTGCACCCATGCTCACACGCTATGCTTTCGGCCACATTCGTACGCACACAAACACATACACACACACACACACACACACACACACACACACACACACACACACACACACACACACACACACACACACACAGAACTCACTATCTCTCTCTCTCTCTCTCTCCCTCTCTCTCTCTCTCTCTCTCTCTCTCTGTCTCTGAGTATTCTGTGGGCACCTCAGCCTCATTAAGGGGAAGTGAAGGCCTCCCTGCTCATCTTTAAAATATAAAACAAAGTGCTGTGATGTCATAGCTCATCAGCCTCTCCGAGGGAGACGAGAGGCACTTTGGCAGAAAGAGCAGAGTGTGTGATCGCCTGAACGCACAGACCTTCCTCTGACACTCTCTCACACACACTCTCTCTATCTCTTTCTCTAGCACACATACACACACACACACACACACACACACACACACACACACACACACACACACACACACACACACACACACACATACAGTACACACACAAACAGCAGCTCTGGATGAGGGATGCATGTTGGTTTGGGGCTAAACATGATATCTCCTCTCCCCAGGGCCAGCCAATCAGAACAGCCTGCCAGGGAAACAGGAAAAGCACTCAAGACTGGCCTGGAGAAAACACACACACACACACACACACACACACACACACACATACACACACACACACACACACACACACCACTCTTAACATACACGTAAATCCCCTCCGAGAGCAAACATCCAGACAGAGACAAAGAAGATTCACTGGTAGTCATATAACTCACACAGCATCACCATCATCACTATCATTATTATCATCATCATCATCATTATCAACATCATCATTATCAACATCCTACACTGAAGCAATAAGAGCCTGTTCTATATTGAGACTACATCACAGCTATCTATTGATAACATCCATCCAGTCCTCTCAGATCCTAATTGAGTGTCAGTGGGTTAGGAGCTTGGGGAAGTACCTACTGGGGATGGGCTATGAAAAGTACCTAGGGGGCAGCAGCTAGAGGAAGTGCCTAAAGGGCTGGGGCTAAGGGAAGTGCCCAGGGGTTAGGGCTAGGGGATCTGAGCTAAGGCAGAGATCTAGGGAGTAGAAACCAGGCGTAGTGTCTAGGGATGGGGGCTAAGGGGTATAGGCTAGGTCCTGGGAAGTGTCTAGGCTGGGGTTAGGATCTAAGGGAAGTGGTATGTAGGGTTCCCATTTGGGTTCCATGTAGAACCCTTTCCACAGAAGTTTTTCCCACAGGGACAGTCGTAGAACCTATTTAGAACCCTTGTTTTCTAAGAGTGTAGGGTCTAGGGCCAAGCTAGGGAAAATGTCTCGGGGTAGTGGCTGGAGGAGGTGTTGTTTAGGCGGGTAAAGGGGCTAAGGGCAGTCAGACTGCTCGCTGCAATCTAGTACAAGATGACGAGACCATGTTGACCAACAGACTTGACAGACTTGTTAACTAAGACTTAACTGAATTCCCTGAACCTGCGACAAACATTGATTACCGTAGTTTATGTGAGACGGAGCTCTTAGGATCAGTAAACCTGGACCCACCCAAAAGACCCCTGCACCAGATTAAAAGACCCCTGCACCAGATTAAAAGACCCCTGCACCAGATTAAAAGCCCTTATTCAAAACGATCCTATAAAAATGAGGAAATAACTAAACTGCAGATTCTAACAAATAAGGGTGTTGAGCTCCACACACAGACATCCACTGACCCTGGAGACTGTGAGTGGGGTGGGGGTGGGGGTGGGGGTGGGGGTGGGGATGGGGGGGGGGCTGATTAGGGGTGTCGGGGTGTAGGGCTAGGGAGTGGGGCCAGCGTGGGGGGGGGGGGGGCAGGGATGAGGGTATGGGGGGCGGTAGAGGGGATTTGCGCGGGGTGAAGGATGGAGGGGGGTGGAGGCTGGAGGCTGGGGGGTGTATCAGTGGGGAATGGTGTCAGCTGCACAGGCAGCAGGGAAAGCCGACATCTTAATAAAACAGCCTCAGGCTAAATCCCATTAAAGGCCTCAGAGCCTGTTACCACTGCTGGCCAGGTAGCGCGCGCACACACACACACACACACACACACGCACACACACACACACACACACACACACACACACACACACACACACACACACACACACACACACACACACACACACACACGCATATATTATATATGGATCTGTGTGTCTGTCTCTGTCTGTCAGTGTCTGTCCATGTGTAAGAGTCTGTCTTTGTGCCAAGGTTTTTGTGTGTGTGTGTGTGTGTGTGAGTGTGTGTGTCTGTGTGTGTGTGTGTGTCTGTGTGTGCATGCGTGCGTGCCTGCATGCATGTGTGCGAGAGAGAGAGAGAGAGAGAGAGAGAGAGAGAGAGAGAGAGAGTAGTTCTACCGGATTTTGCAGACCTCAATCTGACCATCGTGGAATTACAGTCGAGGGAAACGGTAGAATATCAACAAGGGGAAAACCATCAATACACACACACAGTCTTACACACCTCATATTCTACATTGTTGAAGACAACCTTTCTTTTGTTAACTTTCAGGCTGGTCTACTGAGGCAGAGCTCAGACGCAGCTCACACCCATACATTCACTCTTTCAATCCCTTCAGTGCCACTGCAACAGTGTTGGTGCTCACTGACACAGTTCACACCTTGTTATACTGTACTGTAGGGTGCATCCCAATACTCTGACGTGGCGTCCTCTCTGTCCCGCACCTCTAACTCTTCTCCCCTTCCTCTACTATCAGATCAGTGCTAATTAACAAGGAGGAGAGGAGGCCACAGACTGTTGATATGCAGCCATAGTGATGCCTAAACATAGGTGTATAGTCCTACAGTAGCCCTCTCCTCCACTCCATTCTCCAGCACCCCCTGGTGGTGCTAGACCAGTCCCACTGCAGCTCAGAACCCTCAGAGAACTGGAAGGGAGAACAATGTTCAGAGAATGCTCGGGGAACTGTGCAGCAACGTTCTTGTCCAGAGTCAGAGGGCACTGGGATTGATGCATATGGCAGAAGGATAGATGACATGCTAGTTTCTCACTGATGGATAGGATTAAACAGTGTTTTTCCAACACCTAACATCAGTGTCCTTGGAGTGAGTGACCGCTCCCTCAGATGGTTGGCTAACTCCATATGAAACTCGTCTACACACACATTCTCTCTCTCACACACATGTACACACACACACACACACACACACACACACACACACACACACACACACACACACACACACACACACACAGCTTTACTCCTCCATATGAAAACACTGAACGATGGACACACAATCGGAGAGAGTTCAATATGGTAACAGTCATCTATACGTCCTAAAGTTCCAGTTCACCCTCTGTCTGACGGAACACACAACTTCCTGTTGTAGTAAACTATTGTTTTGACAGGATGTCACTTCAGTTCTGCCGTTTGTGTGTGAGAGCGCCGTGCGCCGCGCGTCTGCTCTTTATCTCAGGCCTAAGGCTACTGTCACTGAGCTGGGGGGAGAGGGGGAGACAGAGAGAGAGAGAGAGAGAGAGAGAGAGAGAGAGAGAGAGAGAGAGAAGAGAGAGAGAGAGAGAGATAATTCACTTGTCAGCTGCCTGATGAAATGCCATTTTAACTGAAGCTGCTAATAGGAGCATTACGGGGGTTCAACCATCCAGCCAGAGAATGCAAACATTGTGTGTGTGTGTGTGTGTGTGTGTGTGTGTGTGTGTGTGTGTGTGTGTGTGTGCGCATGTGCGTGTGTGTGTGTGTGTGTGTGTGTGTGTGTGCGTGTGTGCGTGTGTGTGTGTGTGTGTGTGTGTGTGTGTGTGTGTGTGTGATAGCCAGACCACCCACACTGGACACCGCTGCCCCTGGGTCATACCTGATACTACCCTCACTCTTCATACTGCTGATGCCAAGGCTCTGCCATATCACACACGGGGCCCAATTCTAACTTACGTAACACCTGTTAGGCACAGACAGTGGAGCTAATGTCCCATTGTCATTAATGCATTATGTGCAAGTGTGAGTTACACTGTACATGCACTTTTCAGGTTTGGAATCTTCAGAGGAGAACAGACACAAATACATGGAGCCAAGGACACACTGTCCCTAGATATTAATAAAAGACACTAGTTACGGCATGAGAATGTAGATCAAAAAGATCTCCCTTAGATCTGATACTAAAAATGTCATTTGAAAGAAGGGATATGTTTGACATTTTAATCTAAAATTACAATCTTTATAACATTAAAATAGTGATCATTTTGGCCTTATGTGCAGATGGTAAAGAGCCAATCTTGATTTCATATTGTTTGGATTCTTTCTGTTTGGAAATAATTTTTTAAAATGGAGTACAATTTATTGACAGAATTAAAAGGAATTTTCATATGAATATGACATAAAAAATAAATACTTATTTAAGTAATACTTATATACTTAATACTTAATACGTTTTGGAATAATAGTTTCTTAGGAATAGTTTTTGGATGTAGGCAGTCTATATATATTCCACCTTTTTCATTTTATTTAACACCAACTATGCAAAGACAAACCATGATGGAAAAAAACAAATAACCATCATTCTTATTTTATTTATTATTTTAATGGGACGAATTGAGTTGAAAATCATGAA
>NC_139671.1:11098249-11118249 GCF_951799395.1 Argentina silus
TCCCTCTATCTACCCCCCCCCCCCTTACCCTCTATCCCCCCCACCCCTTCTCTATCTCTTTCTCTCTCTCTGTGATTGAGCGGAGTGAGGTAGATTTGTAGTGACAGCAGCGGGTGCATTCTCCAGTCAAACCCCATAAAAGGCTCCTTCTGATCAAAGATGTGCTGAGGCGGGGAGAGGCAGGGAGGCGCCTGGTATGTCGGTGTGTGTATGCGTGTCTCTGTGTCTCGCAGGGTTGAGGTGGTTTGAAGCTTTTAAACAAAACCCTCTCCTGCGCTCTGCCGCTATTTACATTTGAGCTCCGTTTTGCCTTGGCAGTAAAACATTGGTTTTATTTCCCTCGCCTGTTCCCTGTGACAGCCTGGCTGCATTAATGAACTCAGCAACACAGATGCACACACGCGCACGTGCACACACGTGCGCGCGCGCACACACACACACACACACACACACACACACACACACACACACACAGACCCCAGGGTTTAAATAGGAAAATTAAATCTTGAAAAATACATTTTCAACGGATATGTTAAACACAGAGGCTGTGTTAACAAGCCCCGACCTGAACTAGTGTGTGTGAGTGTGTGGGGAGCAGTGTTAAGTCCCCCTGTGAGCTCTCAGGGGATCAAGCCATAGAGTTATGGAACAAGCACACTGCCGATGTGTGGGTGCTTTGAGAGAGAGAGACTGTATACATGGTAATATTTGCTCACCTAAAGAAATAAGCTAAATCGACACAACGAGGGGGCGGCACTGGAGTTAACTTACCACAATAATGTTTAGCACACTCCACACCTCTGCGGCTGAAATCTCAGAAGGGTGAGGTCTGATTGTACAAGTGAGCGTACGTAAACACTCATACACACAACCACGGGGTGTGTTTATGTGTGACTTTATGGCAGCTGTCAATCATATTCAGCCCCTGTCTTCTGGAGGGACTATCATCTCTTAAGTCGCTGAGGCCCCAGATCTTCCTCTTCTTTCACCTTCTCCACATCACTGTGTCTACCAATGGTGTCTGGTCCGGAATCAGGTACATCATATTAAATACTTGCATGACTTGCGATGGGAACAGTGATTCGGGTTGATTGATAAGTTACATGATGCATTTGTATCACAGTTGTCAGATCAGTTGTATGCTGCTCGATCAGGCCCTCTGGTCTCTAGCTCGAGGAGGATTTGTTTTGGATTACAGCCTTGCTACACCAAGCGCGTGAAATCCACCGTGAGACTAGCGTCGTACGGAGTTGAGACTATTGTATTCAATGTTACCTGCTGCACTAGTGCGTGCGTAAAGCGTAGACATTGCATTACAGCAGCAACGTAAAATTAGGCTTGGAGTGTACGCACGTAAACACGATGCAAAGTGCCTGACATTATAGGTTTCAATGCTTTTTGGACGCTTAAAAACATATTCGTTCAGCTTCATAGTATGGTAATGCAATAAAAACATAATGCAATAAAAAGGCCTAGCCTACATGCGTGCAATATGGGTAGGCCGACGTGTTTGAAAAACGAGCAGATTAACCGAAATACAGTCCTCATTTATATTTGGAGGTAAAGGACAAACCCCAACGCGAAGAAATGCAGGTTTGACAGGACTCAACATAAAACAAGTTCAACGTCATTGACACATTTGAAGTTCCTTGCAGAAACAGACTGGAAGGGCTATGTAACCTGCATCCACACGCGCAACTGTTCACGTTTCTGGTGTAGCAGGTTAAATTATAGCCACATTTGTCATTAGATTTAGTACTTGGTGTTGTAGAAATCTAGTTACAAATTGGTAGGCACAGAGGATGCGGTGTCTTAACTTCAAATGAAGCAGACGGCTAAACGATGACTCACTCGCATTCACATGACCCGTGCATAGTTTGCCTACCTGTGCTGTGGTTGTGACATTTCTGACCTTTACAACATTTTATTTCTGAAAGGATGATAAGTAAAAATGAGTTTGAAAAAATAATATGAATGACAGTGAAGCTGTTGTGAATGCGAGTGTTTTTTTACTCGTGGAAATGTCTTCAAATCCGCGATGTGAGTCGTAACATAACAACACACTCTCACACATCAGTTTGTCATATACAGTTCATAGCAGTCACTTTAATAACACACTGGTTTATAACAGATTATTTAATTTGGTGAGTTTGTAAGAAAACAAAATTACAAATTATTAACATTACATTATCATCATATTATACCCATCTGACTGATCCAGGCTCTATCTTACATTACAGGCTGTGGGAGATGATCACTAGCCACTGCCAGAGAACTTACTGCAACGTTGCACCCAAACATCAAGGCAACTTTCCCAGAGAAAACTCTGCTATAAATTACAGACACTCAGTATGGCCACACATACAGTCCTTCACACATACGTACGTAACCCAACAAGGCAAAGTGGTGTTAGTATGTACTGTACTGTCCGTTCCTGTGTGTGTATGTGTGGATGTGTGTGTAGTCTTCTCCTGTGTTAAATCCACAGACCGCCACCTAATGACCGCCCTGTGTTCTACTGAGGGTAGGCCTCGATCACCATGGCATGCCCCTGCAACACAAAAAAACAGATATCAGTGTTTTTGTGTGCGTGTGTGATTAGAATATGTGATTAAAATGTACAGTATGTGTGTGTGTGTGATTAGATGTATGAGTGATTAAAATGAACTGTGTGTGTGTGTGTTTTACCTGTCCTCCTGCAGCACATGCTGCCACCAGTCCATACTGCCCGCCCTCCTTCTGTAGTCGGTGTGCTACTGTTGTTACCAGGCGACAGCCTGTTGCTCCGAACGGGTGACCCAGAGACAGAGACCCTCCCCACAGGTTAAACTTCTCCATAGGAGGAGCCCCCACCTACAAACACCAGTCCACAGCATTAATGACAGCATTAACATTGCCCACAATCACAAAAAAGATGGTGATTTGGTGATGTACACATTGATGTTAACAATTGAATATTACCTTTGATTTCTTCCCCATGTAAGTCTGAGCAAACCAGTCAGAGTCCATGGCTTTAAGATTTGCCATGATCTGGCCCTGTAACACACACACACACACACACACAGTATTACTATAGATGCCAAAGAGGAAACGCATTGATTTTTGACAACCTCAGAAGCAATAACCACAGGATACAGAACAGTGCAGTGAAATCTTACTCAATATCTCCTCAAACATGTATGCCCATGAATAAACCAATCCACAATGGAATTATCCTGACAGAGGAAGACATGATCAATAAAACCATATCAATTATACAACTGCATATCTATAACTTACTCCACACAAGAGAGATCAAACCCCTTAACACCACCCCCCCCCCCCACACACACACACACACACACACACACACGCGCAGAATGTGTAACTCACAGCAAAGGCCTCGTGGAACTCAAAGACATCGATGTCATTCATGGTTAACCCGGCTCGCGCTAGAGCTTGAGGAGTACCGTATGTTGGCCTGAATGAGAGAATAAGACAGATGACGGAGAGGAGAGGGGAGGGGAGGGGAGGGGAGGGGAGGGGTCAGTCAGAGAAGAGAAACATAAAGGCGAACAACTGGCACCTGGGTAGGTTAGGTGTCATTACTCACCCTAGAAGCAGCTGGTCTTTGGGGTCTTGGGACACGTACACAAAGTCTCTGCAGAAAAAGGAACACGCACACAGAGTGTGAACCGGAACAGGTCAACAGCTGCTGCTCTAGTCAGTGGAGTGGTTTAGTGTTGCATAGTGTAGTAATAGAGTACCTGAGGTAAGCTTTGGGCTTGTAGCCCATGGCCAGGGCTTTCTCTTCAGACATGATGAGAACAGCTGAGGCGCCGTCTGTCTAGGGGACACACAAACAAACGTTATGTTGACATTCTGCAGTTTATGGACTTTCATTGTGTATTTAGTCTGAATCCAACTCCCGACTGGATGGAGTGACATATAGTGTGTGTGTGCGTGTATACCAGGAAGGAGGAGTTAGCCGCAGTAACGGTGCCGTGTGGTTTGATGAAGGCAGCTTTCAGTTTAGCCATCTGCTCCATGGTGGACGGGCGGATGCCGTTGTCCTTGCTTACCATGTCCCGACCTGTAGGGGGAAGAGGCTTACTGTCACCGTGGCAACAACAGTCTCACGCTGGAAATAAAGCCTGGCCCCCCCAGAGGTTGCTGTAGGGTTGCCATGCCAACACAGAGTGTGTGTGTGTGTGTGTGTGTCATTGTGGTTACCTGGAACCTTGAAGCTGATGACATCACTGAGCAGGCCTTCGTCCTGGGCCTTCTTGGCGAGTGTGTGCGAGCGGATGGCAAACTCATCCTGCTCCAGCCGGGTCACTCCGAACGCCGCGGCCAGACGGTCAGCACTGTGACCCATCGTCTCTGCCGTGGAGAACTCAGCTACTGCAGGAAGCTACACACACACATCAAATATCAACGACTATAAATCAACCTTATGCACTTGACCAAGGTTTTTCAGCACATAAGCTGTGACACCCTCTACCGTTCATTGAGTGCACGGTGCATGTATGTGCGTACCTCTGGTGTGAGGTGTGCCATTCTAATGCTGCCAATGAGACTGAGTCTCTGTCCCAGGGTCTTGGCTCTGTTGAGTGACAGCATGGTCTTCCTCATCTTGCGGCTGTGGCGAATAGGAACGTCCGACATGAACTCGACCCCGCCTGCTACGATGGCATCACACTGTCCCGCAGCAATCAGACCGGCGCCTACAAAGAGAGACACACACACATACGTCCACTAGAGGCTGATATTTCAGTTGTTTGGTGCTTTTTCTAACATGTGAAATCGAACAAACAGCCTGGATTCATGATATACACACGCGCGCGCGCGCACACACACACACACACGCACCTGTGGTCATGGCCTGGTTGGAGGAGATGCAGGCCATAGTTACGGTGTGAGAGGGGATCTTATCAGAGAAACCTGCACCCAACGCTGCCTGAAATACACACACAAACACTCATAGGGTCAGTCAGGAGTGCTACTATAAATAGCCACATAACAAGACAAGTAGGGACATTAATTAATGTACCCCCAGAAGCATATACTCAAGTCTCTTGTGATCAGTAACCTCCAGACAACCTCTCAGATACAGGAGAGTGGTGTGTGTGTATGTGTGTGTGTGTGTGTGTGTGTGTGTGTGTACTGAGAGACTGCCAACTGGAGAACAAGTTAATCTGGTCATAGGTTTAGCAGTGTTTGTGTATACGAGTATGTCTGTGCACTCACCTCTCTGGCAACGTTGCTGGTCTTCACCTCCTGGATGACAGTTCCATAGATTATGTAATCAACAGCATCTTTGGGCAGACTGGTCTTATGGAGCAGACCCCTACACACAAACACACAAGTACTAGTTACCCCAAAACCCCAATCTAGACATGCAAGCAGAAATTGGTTGAATGATTAGATAGGCCTTGTATGTAGGTATGTATGTATGCATGCATGCATGTACACAAAGACACTTTATTGTCTCACTTACTGTAGAGCTGCTCTGGCAAGGTCGTGCGGCATTAGGTCACTGTATCTGTAAACACAAACACAGCCCAGTCTTTACCTCCAGCCCTGACATAGTCTGTCTGATTGTCAATTGCACCAGGACAGGACTAGGACTAGAACAGGTCTAAGAAAGGACTAGAACAGGACTTACGTGGTTCCTGAGAGCAGGAAAGGGGTGCGGACACCTTCCACCAGAACTATGTTCTTCACCCCCGGTTTGGCCAGAGTCTTCTTACTCTTGGTCTGGACTGGAGAGAGAGAGAGAGAGAGAGAGAGAGAGAGAGAGAGAGAGAGAGAGAGAACGGAAAGAGAACAGAGTGAACACTCCCACTTACACAAACATGGATTATACCAAGGTTTTCATACCAAGGTTTTGGACTGGAGAGAGAAAAAAAATCTGTCAATTAAAGCAGTCATAGGACAGACCAAAAACATCAGAGACAGTAAACTGTGATGACAGATGCTTAGTTATGGACAGGTGACAATAAAGGGACAGGAGAGACAATAGCTAGTATAGGCAGACGGTGACAGTGTCATATGACAGGTGGTGATTCTTACCATGAGCCTGGAGATGAGCTGTCGTACTGAGGGAGCGGGCCACTGCAGAACACCAAACACACACATAAACATACATCCCTCTTTACTGTGTATATCCTTCATGACATTATACCATTGTGTTACACAACATTCAGAGTTCATTCACTACTAATCACACAGGTTGGTAGTGTGCAGACCCAGTGGACTCACCAAACTGCATGGCCCAAGCAGGTTTGACCGGGGAGCTCCGCATCGAGTTCATCAGCATGGAAGCCATCTTATCCTTCTGCACAAGATCACATAATAGATTAGAATTACCGTTATTTTACTGAGGTCCACTACTACATACTGCGTTTAGCTATTTATGAGCGATAAGGATAATATGATGGGGTGATTTAACCTGCCGTGAGGAACGGACACCCGGCCCCGCCCCCACCCCGCGCCGTGGTGACCCTTCACCCAGATCGCAGTTCAAAAGAATGACAAGGGCAGCGGAGAGGCGACAAAAACCTCGTCATGGGACACTCAGTGGCAATGCCATCACTGGATTGAATGACTATTGCCCTGATTAATAATGCATGCATATAGTACGGCCAAAATACAAATAAATACAGGCAATTTAGCCAGCTGTTTGCTGCGACGTATTAGCTGAGCGGCTGGCAAATTAGCTAACTAGCTGGTTAGCTTAAAGTTAGAAATTGTAGACAGGACTCGGCTGCATGCAGTTAGAAAGACCTAATGTTATCTACACTTACATATCTCCCTTATTTTGTATTCATGTTGACAAGTGTAGTTAGCTAACAAACAGTCTTACCTGAGCTTTTATAATCTATGTCCAGACACTGCTTCCCTGTCAGTCGCTCTGCCTGATTCAGCTACAGACTACAAAAATCACTCATGTTCTCAAGACCCCGCGAGATGTTCGTTGACCATAGATTAGCCTGAATGCAAATGTGGTAAACTCGTTAATATCAAATCATCCTTCATCTTTCAGCTAAAATAATGCTATCAGATAAAATTCGTAATTTATTACAATGCATTTGCATGAAGAATATAATTTAATTAGCCTCATACACATATGTTTTATTTAACGGCTCTCTTTTACCTGTTCTCAGGGTCCTTCTCCCGGTTTACATGCTCGTGCCCCCAGCTGTCAGTGAAGCGGTTTTTGTCCTCACGGTTAGCGATGGCAGGAGTTCGTGCAGCCGGTGTTCTGTCCAGATTCACAACTAGCAAATATTCATTATTCTCAGGTACAGTATCTTTGATTCAACTGGGCGTTGTTTGTCGGAGGAGAGCCTCGGCTTTTGCTAACTTTTCCTCCTTTCATTAATTCCATGAACTACGCCATGTGAACTTTCACCTACTTTGCCAGACAGACAGAGGACTAGCCTGCGTAGGCATTCAATCGTGCGTATTACATAGTTAGTTTGCTGAGCTAGATTACGTGTCACCGACAACTCTCCTGATGTTGGTTGGTGGCCAGTTTGCTGGTTCAGAGCAGTCAATTTACTTTACATTTGAAAGTAATGTGTTGATTTGTAAGTAAGCTTTTCTGCAATGTATTTGTCCGTTAAAATGTAAAATATTAGCTACATTCTGATGCTCCACTGATTAAATACACGTGCACATGTTAATACAACAGAGTATGAGATTGGGAGGGGGCGGCACCCAGTGTAGTTTTATTGTTAGAGTTTACACTGAGATTATGAGAATCATTGGCAGTATGTTCCCACTCTCTGTGCAAGACTGGGAGAATCTGTGTGTGACCTCCGTGTGTGACCTCCGTGTGTGAAAGGGTACTGACACAGTGACCACACTCACGACCAGCCAGGAGTCAGACACACAGCTAAAGTGATTGTGATTATTTCTTCATGGGTCCTTATAATGACACCATCTGATTACGAGGTACACTTATTGGCTTAACCAGTGCAGAGGACATAAAGCCAATGAGCTTGTTGTGAGGATACAGTCTTAGTAGGTCAGGGGTCAAATCTATCTTTGTCTGGTTTGGGTATATGGGCAATAGTTCACCTGCTCTGTCTGTGTTTCAGGTCATGCCTGTCGAAACATCTCAGTGTCCTCCTCCTTGTCAGGTAACTATCACACTTTATATAACACTACTTGATAAGGAAAATAGGCTCTACCCACTGCATTGTGTCTCTACCAGTGTTGGGGGTAACACATTCCAAATTACAGTAATAATATAACTTTTTGCGGTCACAAGTAATATAACAGAGTATTGTCCCAATTCGAGTAATAATATTACAATTGACCAAAGAAATGGATTGTTACTTTTGTTGTCATTCCCTTCCTATTACAGTTATTGATCCAAATAAATATTGTGATATGATTATCTCCCTCTCTGTTGATACAATATTTAAAAAAAACTCCCCTGCCCAGATTCTAATACGCTGGTAAAGTTGAAAGTCACTGGAGACACCCAAACAAGATGACAGCACTCTAACACAGACATGATAATGCAGATATTTGGCTGTCAAACTTGATCCCACCATAATAAAATAGACCAGTCTTCATTATTTTGCTTTCCCCGTCATCTGTCTTCGCAGTATCTCACAGCAACTTATCACATCAGCTATAATAGAGGTTTCTGCAGGTGTCTGTAATAATGTGTTCTTTCTTCCTCCCTCTCTTTCTCTCCCTCGCTCTCTCTCTAGCTCGTACTCATGTCAGCTACGAGCTCAAGGATGATGTGGCTGTTGTTCGTCTTAACGACCCAAACTCCAAGGTCTGTGTATCTGTGTCTTGTCTGCCTGTCTATGTTTGAGTTTTAAGGTGCATACTCAAAGTACATGTCACGCTGACACTGTGTGTGTGTGTGTGTGTGTGTGTGTGTGTGTGTGTGTGTGTGTGTGTGTGTGTGTGTGTGTTTTCTGTGTGACTATATATGCAGGTGAACACCCTGTCAGTCCAGTTGCAGAGTGAGCTAACAGAGGTGATGGGGGAGGTGTGGTCGAACCCAGCCGTGAAGAGTGCCGTCCTCATCTCATCCAAACCTGGCTGCTTCATCGCTGGAGCCGACATCAAGTACTAACCTCTATACTACCCTTTAAAACCTGCAATCAAGTTTTATTCATAGAGCACATGTTCTGTAGTAATAAGCCATACAATGTGCTTCACAATAAAACCAAAGAGAGCAAAACATAACATAAAAAAAAAAAAAAAACAGGAATTAAGGAAAAATAGAATGCAGATAACTGAAAGTCCTCTCTCTCTCTCTCCCTCCCCCCCAGTATGATCCAGGCATGTGGCAGCAGTGAGGAGGTGACAGGTTTGTCTCAGGAGGGACAGAAGATGTTTGAGAAGATTGAGAAATCTCCCATCCCCATCGTGGCTGCCATCAACGGCTCCTGCCTGGGCGGAGGTCTGGAGGTGTGTATTTCTTAACGTGAGAATGTGAGATGTTAATCAGTTACAAAAGTTCAAACGCATATGTCAGTTTGTGTTAGTTATCAGTTACAAAGGTTGAAACATAAATGTTCTCTCTCAATGTTCTCTCTCTCATGTCTCTCTGTGTGCTCTACCTGTGTGGTGCATGTGTGTGTGTGTGTGTGTGTGTAGTTTGCAATCTCCTGTCAATACCGTGTGGCTACTAAGAGCAAGAAGACCATCCTGGGAACACCAGAGGTGATGCTGGGACTGCTGCCTGGAGCCGGGGGCACACAGAGACTCCCCAAGATGGTACACCCACTTTTGTACTGAATTGTGCTTCCCAGGAAAAAAAGATACAAAGGGAGATGCTAACATCAAAATCAAAGTATTCCAGCCATAAGAATTCAAATAATAAAAATAGAGGTGTGTGTGTGTGTGTGTGTGTGTGTGTGTGTGTGTGTGTGTGTGTGTGTGTGTGTGTGTGTGTGTGTGTGTGTGTGTGTGTGTGTGTGTGTGTGTGTGTGTGTGTGTGTGTGTGTGTGTGTGTGTGTGTGTGTGTAGGTGGGTCTCCCCGGGGCGTTTGACATGATGCTGACTGGCAGGAACATCAGGGCAGATAAAGCCAAGAAGATGGGCCTGGTGCACCAGCTTGTCGATCCACTGGGTACGAGTGTGTTCACGCGCACACATTTTTGTGTCATTTTTTGTTCACGTCCGTAGGCATATTTGTCAATTCTTATACAACATAAAGTGGGTGGTTTCCCAGACAAAGATGAAGACTATTCCTAGACTGTCACACTTCCAATGTGTGAATGTCTCAGAGGTCAGTCAAAGACCTGCCTTTTAGTCCAGGATTGGTTATAATAGGCCTACAATGTGTAATTGAATCCTTCAGGTCCTGGTCTGAAGTCTGCAGAGGAGAGGACCATAGAATATCTAGAGGAGGTGGCTATCGGTGTGGCAAAAGGAATCGCCAACAAGAAAGTTCCCCTGACGAAAGAGAAAGGCCTCATGCAGAGTAAGCTATAGCCACACACACACATTGAACACACATACACAAATACACTATGAACACTGCAATAATGTGTGTGTGCGTGTGTATAGAGCTGCAGGATGCCGTGATGGGTCTTGGCCCAGTAAGGAACAAGATCTACAAAACGGTCAATGAGAAGGTGCAGAAACAAACCAAAGGACTTTACCCTGCTCCTGTCAAAATCATAGAGGTAAGATACACACACACACACACACCCATGCAGATACTCTACACACACCTCTATGCTACAAACATTCTCCCATAATATCTCACTCACCTCTCACACCACACATGCGCACACACGTACCTCTCACACACTCTGTCTGTCTGTTGTGTGTTTCAGAGTGTGCAGGCTGGAATGGAGAAGGGAGCGAGCGCTGGCTACCTGGCTGAAGCTCAGGTGAGTTACACATCTCCTACTTAACCCTGCTCCGAGAACTAACTCCTTTACACTCGCACTTGAAAGACTATCTGCTTGAATACCACAGTTGAGTCTCACTCTCTCTCTCTCTCACTCTCTCACTCTCTCTTTCAGAACTTTGGAAAGCTAGCGATGACATCAGAGTCCAGGGCTCTGATTGGTCTTTACCAGGGTCAGGTGATCTGTAAGAAGAACCGCTTCGGAACCCCAGAGAGGGCAGTAAAGTAAGCACAGTCTGGGGGCAATTGTGGGGTGTCCAATCGCAATGTATGATCCATACTGCCAATGCTGACTCTGGTCCAATGCCGAGGCTGTGTCTTATATGTGCCTTTGTGTGATTGGTCAGGAACCTAACGATCCTAGGGGCAGGGCTGATGGGAGCGGGCATTGCCCAGGTGTCTGTGGACAAGGGCCTGAACACTGTGCTGAAGGACACGACTGTGGATGGGATCAGCAGGGGAGAGCAACAGGTCTACAAAGGGTAAATATGCACACACACACACACACTCACACACCATTGTATGGCTGGCTGTACAGTGAATCTGTCTCTGAGCAGCACAGTTATGACAAAGAATCACCACTAGAGGCCGCCACTAAACAAAATACAAATTCATGAGCATGAACGCAACAGTTTTGTTTCTGATGTTCATATCTCTCCTTAACTTTACTCAGAACAGTCTTTGACTGACCCAGAAAAGCATACACACACATATAATGCGAAGAATATTGTTTTTATTTTTTTTGTATGCATTAAGAAATGGACAAAATATCGTAGTGAATAAAAAAGAAAAGAAAATGAATATTTGAACATAATGAGTTCAGTTCACTGTGCCAGGACATGGATGAATCTGAAAAAGACAAAGTGCTGCAATTAGTTGGATTTGTGAGATTCTGTGTGTCAGTCTTCAGCTGTACTGTATGTCTGAAGACTCTTACCTTTGAATGTTCCCCACTGTTTACCCACCATGGGCTTCAGGACCTCAACATAGCCCTTTATACAGCCATGAAGATATACATCTGAGAGAGGGAGAGAGAGAGAGAATTTAGAACATGCATTAATGACATTACATAGGTTGAGGTGTCAGGCAGATGTGCCAAGGTACCACACGTTCTTACCTTTGTGTCGTGGTGTCAGTTTGACCTGCTGGGATGCAGGGGGACTTCCTGTCTCTTTGTGAGGAACTTCCTGTGGGGTCATCTTATTAGTCAGCCTGCACTGTTCCTCTGCAGAGAACCCTTTCCTTTCTCTCTCTCTCCTCAGGTCTTTCTCATGTCACATCCTTCTGTTCCTCTCCTCCTTTGCCATCCTTTCATCCTCACTGTCTAATGGGGTCTGGTCTGCATCTCTTTTCTCTCTCTTTCTTTCTTCCATTTTCATATCCTTCTTTTTGTGTTCTTATGGTTTGTTATTAGAATTATTTCATAATTCTTTTATTTTATTCGTACCTTTTGAAGCAGCGTGTAGCCAGAAGTGACTGTATAAGCTACTGTGTGATAAACCTTCATCATTTTGCATTAGGCCTGTGTTGCCTGTAGCAGAGTAATGAAGGTGTATTTGAACAGTAGATTGTAGTCACTCCTGGCCCATCGTCATAGATTACTGCCAAGGTAAAGACAAGATAAAGGCATTTTGAAATTTGGGCGAACGATGCTTTGAACGTATCCTGTGTCTTCACTGTTTGTCCAATGTTCACCATGGATGGTTTTCTCTCTCTCAAGATGAGTTCTAGTTCTCCTTTCCTCTCCACACACATGTTTCTCTCCATCTTTTTGTTTTCTTTCGTCTCCAAGAGAGTCGTTGTCGTCTGTCCGTTGTCCCTCGGCGTGCGGACCCACGTTCTTTATGCCGGTACCCTGTTTGTCGTTCTTCTTTTCTGTTTGTTCGACTATCTCCACATCTTCCTCCCAGTCGCTCAGGACGTTGCCTTTCGTTTCCTCGTCCTCATCTTTTTGCTTTATTCCATCCCTCACGCCATCCTCACTGTCTGTGCATTCTGTCTCAACCTTTCGGTTTCTTTTCAACCTTGCCGTCTCACCATTGGCAGTTGTTTCTCCATTCTCACTGTAGTCAGTCTGTGACCACTCTTCATCGCATTCCAAGGATTTCTCCTCTTTCTCTCCCTCCTCCTCTTTTTTCTCCTCCACCTTTCTCGTTCTCTTTATTTTGATCTCTCTCATGATCCTCTCCTCCGGTTTCTTCTTCTTTTTATCTTCCTCTGTCTTTTTCTGAATCTTTTCCTGCATGATCTCCCCCTCAAGCTTTCTTTTTCTTAATCTGTCATCCCCCTGCTCTCTCTCCTCCTCGAACTCCCCCTTTCTTCTCCACTCCTTTGTCTTTCGTGCCTCTCCCTTTCTCATGAGGTTATTGATTGTTGCCTTTATCTGCTCAACCGTTGCCTTCCCCCGTTGCCGCCTCTCCTCTAAACTTGCCATCCCTCTTTCTCTCTCATCCTCCTCTCGCTTCCTTTCCAGACCTTTCATTTTCTCAGATTCAGTCTTTCTCTGCCTCTCTTCCTTTTCCCTTTCCCTTGCTTCCCTCTTAGTGTTTTGTTCCATGAACAACTCAAGGTACATTTCTTCCTCCTTTTCCTCGTTCTCCTCCCTCTCTTCCCTATCTTTTCTCTTTTCATCACTCGTTCTCTCCTGCAGACTGTGTTGCTTTCTCTGCCTATTTTTTGCCTCATTCTCTCTTCTTTTGCTGTTCACTCGGTCCTCTACCTCCTTTCTCAGCTCCTTCTTCAGGATTTCCTTCTCCTCACTGCTCCACTCACGCCATCCCTCCACACTCATCCGTCCCAATCTCTCCACCTCGTGTCTCTCCTCTCTCAGCCTCTGGATCATCATCCATTTCTCTGCCCTCGTCCTCTCGTCCTCCATCTCTCTGTGTCCATCACTCACTCTCATATCTTCCTTCATCAACTCCTCTTCCTCAATTTCGCGTCTCTCCTCATGCTCCCTCTTCTCCTCCTCCTCATCCCTCGTTTTGTCTCCTCTCTTCCTCTCCCTGAAGTCTTTCTCTTCTCTTTCTCTTTTTGGGAGCTCCTCGTCCTTCCTCCGCTGTGTCTTTATCATTCTCTCCGTCTTCCTATGTCTTTTGGTCTGTCTTTCCTCCACCTCCTCCTCCTCCTCCTCCTCCAGCCTCCCATAGCTCCCTTCGCTCCCTTTCTCTCCATCCTTCTTCATACGTTTCACAAAGCGCTGGATCTTGAGTGGCACTTTCCTCACCAGTTTGTGTAATCTGTCCATCCTTCTCTCTTTGTGCTGTAGCAAGACCACCTCCTCACCAAAACACCAGTGGTCCTGACTGACATTACTCCACTCCTCCATAATAACTGTTATGGAGAGAGGTAGAGTTGTGGGGATGGAAGCAGACCAGTTGTGTTTCTACCAAAATATGTGCAATGCGACAGTATAACAATGCAGCATATTAATACACATAAACAGCATAAACATGAAACAAAGACAAATTCACCAGATTCTATTACATTTTGATCTTAAACCCATACAATAAACATTCATCAACTTCCCTGCTAGAGGTGTAAAACCATTAGGTAATACTTTACTTAGAGCATACAGTTATCACGCCATTCATAAAACCTTATACATTTTGGGGTTGGGGTGTGTGACTTACCAGGGTGCTGTCTTTCTGCAACTGAACTGTCTCCCAGAATGTTCACCTACCAAGACTCTATCCCCTTGACGACCCCATTATGATGTCATCCATGATGACATCATGCCAAACTAGCATGGCATGGCCCAAGTCATCCATAATACTGTGTATATCAGGCTAGCAGTTTATAGACAAATTGCCCCCCCCCCCCAGATAACACACATGCACGCCCTCCCCCCACCTATTTTAGTGTTATATAGTCTCATTTACAGCCATTCATAAAGCCTTATACATTCAGTTGTAGAGCCTGAGGTGAGAGAGGTTGGGGTGTGTGACTTACCAGTGTGCTGTCTTTCTGCAACTGAACTGTCTCCCAGAATGTTCACCCACTAAGACTCTATCCCCTTGGCGACCCCATTATGATGTCATCCATTATGACATTCTGCCAATAAGGCCCTACACAAACTAGTATTAAAACATTTGCCTTACCCTATGTATTCAAAGGCTGAGGATTCCTCAAAGAGTGTAGAGATTAATCTTGTCTGTGGCCTGTATGCTTTCTGATAGATGTCTTTGATTAACCTGAAATCATATTAGTTCACACTAATCAGCAATTTCCTTATGTCACATAAATCCAGATTATATGAAATCAAATGAAAGAAATGTATATTTTTACCCATAATTACCACCTACTTGTTTCTGGAAATATTTGTTTGAACAAAAACAATAGTTTATATATCTACAATCTGAATATGTATACTTCACTGTATGGACAACTTGAGGGAGGGTACTTACCAGGGTGCTGTCTTTCTGCAACTAAACTGACTCCCAGAATGTTCACCCACTAAGACTCTATCCCCTTGGCAACCCCATTATGATGTCATCCATGATGACATCATGCCAAACTAGCATGGCATGGCCCAAGTCATCCATAATACTGTCTACATCAGGCTATCAGTTTATAGACAAATTGACCCCCCCTCCTCCCCAGACAACACACATGCACTGCACACATGCACACACCCCCCCCCCCCACCACCTATTTTAGTGTTATATAGTCTCATATACAGCCATTCATAAAGCCTTATACATTCAGTTGTAGAGCCTTATAAAGGTGAGAGAGGTTGGGGTGTGTGACTTACCAGTGTGCTGTCTTTCTGCAACTGAACTGTCTCCCAGAATGTTCACCTACCAAGACTCTATCCCCTTGGCGACCCCATTATGATGTGTTATGACAATATTATGACATCATCCCCTTGGTGACCCCATTATGACAATAAGACTGACAGCCCTACACAAACTAGTATCAAAATGTTTGCCTTACCTATGTATGTTCTACCTATGTAAACTGTCTCCCAGAATGTTCACCACTAAGACCCCCTCCCCCCTGCCCCCCAGGGAGATCAGAGCACAGGGTCAGCCATAGTTGGAGCCTGTGGAGCAGTTAGGGGTTAAGTGCCTTGCTCAAGGGCACAACAGCAGTGATAGGCACCTTTTTGATATGATGCCAGCAACCCTCACCAGCTCAGATAGAGAAATTGCCCCCCCCCCCCCCATACAACACATGCACTGCACACATGCATGTCCCGTCCCCGTCCCCTATTTTAGTGTTATATAGTCTCATTTACAGCCATTCATAAAGCCTTATACATTCAGTTGTAGAGCCTTATAAAGGTGAGAGAGGTTGGGGTGTGTGACTTACCAGTGTGCTGTCTTTCTGCAACTGAACTGTCTCCCAGAATGTTCACCTACTAAGACTCTATCCCCTTGGCGACCCCATTATGATGTCATCCATTATGACATTCTGCCAATAAGGCCCTACACAAACTAGTATCAAAACATTTGCCTTACCCTATGTGTTCAAAGGCTGAGGATTCCTCAAAGAGTGTAGAGATTAATCTTGTCTGTGGCCTGTATGCTTTCTGATAGATGTCTTTGATTAACCTGAAATCATATTAGTTCACACTAATCAGCAATTTCCTTATGTCACATAAGTCCAGATTATATGAAATCAAATGAAAGAAATGTCATGGCATGGCCCAAGTCATCTATAATACTGTGTATATCAGGCTATCAAATTGACCCCCCCCCCCCCTTCCCCAGACAACACACATGCACGCCCCCCCCCCCCCCACCACCACCACCACCACCTATTTTAGTGTTATATAGTCTCATATACAGCCATTCATAAAGCCTTATACATTCAGTTGTAGAGCCTTATAAAGGTGAGAGAGGTTGGGGTGTGTGACTTACCAGTGTGCTGTCTTTCTGCAACTGAACTGTCTCCCAGAATGTTCACCTACCAAGACTCTATCCCCTTGGCGACCCCATTATGATGTGTTATGACAATATTATGACATCATCCCCTTGGTGACCCCATTATGACAATAAGACTGACAGCCCTACACAAACTAGTATCAAAATGTTTGCCTTACCTATGTATGTTCTACCTATGTAAACTGTCTCCCAGAATGTTCACCCACTAAGACCCCCTCCCCCCCGCCCCCCAGGGAGATCAGAGCTCAGAGCACAGGGTCAGTCATAGTCGGTGCCCTTGGAGCAGTTAGGGGTCAAGGGCACAATGGCAGTGGTAGGCACCTTTTAGATATTATGCCAGCAACCCTCCAGTCACCAGCTCACATCCGGCTCCCTCCTGGGGTGGCGATCGAAATGCTGGCCGGTCTCTCTAACCTCTAGACTACCTGCTGCCCTGGTCCTGCCCCATGTGAACCCTAACCCTAAAAATCGGATCTAATCCCAGAACAATATTGCCTCAGTAGTGTGATGAATGTGTATGCATCTCGCAATCCCAGAATATACTTGTGGCTCACTGGCTGTTTTGCCCAAGCCCTGGGTTAGAGTAACAGTGTGTTCAATCTGACCCACCTCTAGCTGATGTCTTTTACTATACCACCATTTAAATATGAGGGTACCTACATACCATATAGCATAGTATTATCACTCATCACTCTGTGTGCGTGTGTGTGTGTCTTCCCAGGTTGAATGACAAGGTGAAGAAGAGGGCTCTGACGTCGTTTGAGCGTGACACGACTCTGTCCAACCTCTCAACTCAGCTGGACTACACAGGCTTTCACACAGTGGACATGGTCATTGAGGCTGTGTTTGAGGACATCAACGTCAAACATCGAGTACTGAAGGAGGTGGAGGCAGTGAGTACACGTACACACACACACTCACTCTACACACTGTAATGTGCATGCTATACATACACAGAGGACGGTATGTGCTATATATATATATATCTAGAGCTGATGCACGTCTAAATATGAATGTGTGTAACTGTGTCTGTGTTGCTAGGTGATTCCTGATCACTGTGTCTTTGCGACCAACACCTCGGCCCTGCCCATCAAAGACATCGCTGCTGTCAGCAAACGCCCTGAGAAGGTTAGTCTGTCACCACACACACACACACATCACAATCATACATCACAATCACAATGCAACATGAAGAATAGCAAGTATATAAATGTAAGATTATCAGAGTGAAAACAATATCTGAACTAATATTTCCTTAGTGAGTAAACACAAATGTTGTCCTTTTTTGTTGATATTATGTCCATGTTTTTTGTGTGTGTGTGTGCCTGGCTGACTGTGTGTGTGTGTGCAGGTGATCGGCATGCACTACTTCTCTCCAGTGGACAAGATGCAGCTGTTGGAGATCATCACCACAGACAAGACGTCTAAAGACACCACCGCCTCCGCTGTCAGCGTGGGACTGAAACAGGGAAAGATCATCATCGTCGTGGGGGTGAGCACACACACACACACACACAAACACACAAACACACATAGTGGGGAGGACATTATAGTGTAGGGACACATTCATTTAATGGACTTACTCTCTCCCCCCCCCTCTCTTTCTCCCCCTCTCCCTCTAGGATGGTCCAGGGTTCTACACTACTCGCTGCCTGGCGCCCATGCTGGCCGAGGCTGTCCGGCTGTTACAGGTCAGCCTCCTCTAGAGATGGAACGACCATCTTATCTACTCTGAGATAAGGACTGTAAATAGCTAATGCAAGACTTTTGCGGGGTTCTTTTATTTGCAGGAGGGGGTAGGGCCAAAGAAGCTTGATGCCTTGACGACGGGCTTTGGCTTCCCAGTTGGCCTGGCAACGCTGGCTGATGAGGTCGGCATCGATGTGGCAGCCCACGTGGCCGAGGTACTTTAACGTCGTGATATGGCGTCATTCGGAGGGGTCATACATGAGATGTGATGTACTGCAGCGGTGGTCACAGGTGGAACTGGTTCAGACCATAGACACCATTAGAACTGGGATACCAGATATAGATTATAGTGACGTGTGTGTGTGTGTGTGTGTGTACGCACTGTAGGATCTGGGCAAAGCTTTCGGCTCTCGTTTTGGAGGAGGAAACGTGGATGTCCTCAAGACCCTGGTAGAGAAAGGCTTCAAAGGTAAGAGTGATAGTCCTGATACACACACACATTCTACACACATGTTGTCTAGTAAGGAGGCTAATGTGTGTGTGTGTCTAGGTCGTAAATCCGGTAAGGGATGCTACGTCTATGGAAAGCAGAAGAAGGACAAGAGCGTGAACCAGGAAGCCGAAGAAATCCTCCTGAAATATAAACTAGCAGCACCTCCCACTGTGTAAGAGACTTGTCTTTTCTGTTCATCCACCCATCTCTCTCCCCCCCCCTGTGTGTATTCTCTAATCACTTCTCCTCCTGGCTCAACTGTGTGTGTGTGTGTGTGTGTGTGTGTGTGTGTGTGTGTGTGTGTGTGTGTGTGTGTGTGTGTGTGTGTGTGTGTGTGTGTGCGTGCGGGTGCCCTTGTTTGTTGCAGGTCGAGTGACTCTGATGTCCAGCTCCGGTTGGTGTCTCGCTTTGTGAACGAGGCAGTGATGTGTCTGCAGGAGGGGATTCTGAGTAACCCAGTGGAGGGAGACATCGGGGCTGTGTTCGGACTGGGCTTCCCCCCCTGCCTGGGAGGTACGACACACTATACACACACACACATACATACATACATACACACACAAACAATGTTTGTTGATAGTCGTTGATGGTTTATCTCTCTGTTGGTCTCCAGGTCCATTCAGGTATGTGGACTCGATTGGGGCAGACCATCTGGTGGCCATCATGAGCCGCTTTGAAGCTGTTTATGGTAATCAGTTCACTCCCTGCCAGCTGCTATTGGACCACGCCAAGGATTCAACCAAGAAGTTCCACAAGTAACCTGGCCCCCTCCCTCTGTCACCTCAACGAGAAGAACCCTTTCCTAGTCAGCGAGCTTCACCACCGCGGGAATAACATTGGGCAGTTTTTGCCACAAAATGATTGTGTCACGAAAGCGTATGAATGCAGTCTGTGAACATAGCTAATGCCGTGTTCCAAACCCACCTTTAGTCCCTATCTTTGGCTGCTGTGTAGATCCTACAGGCCTAGAAAGGTGTAAGGGATAATGGTAATGGGTCAACTTTGCCCATTCGGCTATGGTGGAATTTATCTGGGTGGATGAAAGTCATTG
>NC_139671.1:11123249-11148249 GCF_951799395.1 Argentina silus
GACCTCTGACCCCCTCTCTCTCAGCCAATCAGCTGCCTACAGGGTTGGCATGGCAACCATTAAAGAACCTCAATTCTCACGCTGAGCAGAGACACATCACCATGGAGACACTCACACACAACTCTCTCTCTCACTGTGCATAAGTCTTTCACACTCTCTCCCCCTCTCTCCCTAATCCAAGAATTCCGGATCTGGACTCTGTGCAGCAGAATTCCAAGTGTGTGTGTGTGTGTGTGTGTGTGTGTGTGTGTGTGTGTGTGTGTGTGTGTGTGTGTTCAAATTCAGGGAGAGTCTTTGTCTAAGAGAAAGGGCAGAATAACAACCTACCCCCCTCCTCTCTCTCAACACCTCCCTTCCGAGTCATCAGCTGAAGACTCTAAATCAGTGACAGAAGTCCTAGGATAAGCAGCTTCTACCCCAAACAATACCAGCATTGCTTTCAACACGCCCCCTCTCCAAAACAGAGGGAGAGAAAGAAAGAGAAAGAGAGAGAGAGAGAGAGAGAGAGGGAGAGAGAGGGAGGACTAGATAAGTTGACTGGTTTTAGACACAAAAACAGACTATTGTAGCCTCCCTGTATGTGAGTATAAATACAGCTTCTGCCAAGAGGTGTGACCCTTAAGGAGGTGGGTCACCCCACAGCTGCAGCAGTCGATGGTTCAGGCCCTTCTCTGACTGTTCCTCTTCAATAGCCATCATTCAGCCACCAATGATCTGCCCTTCATCCATACTCAACATAGACATGAGAGAGGTAATGATGGGGGGAGGAGGGAGAGGGGGAGAAGACATACCGGATCCTGCTGTCCATCCCGAGGGAAGGGTAAATTGCTCTCTCCCTTAGCTCATACTTCCTGTGTGAAATCATCACGCGGCGCCTCATCTTTGATGTGGATGTGTGTGTGTGTGTGGATGTGTGTGTACACGTGTGTGTGTGTGTGTGTGTGTGTGTGTGTGTGTGTGTGTGTGTGTGTACACTCACCCTGATACTGCAGTGGGATGTCTATCTTGGGTCCAATGACGTAGTGTCCCTCCTCTAAGCTGTGGGCCGTCACAGTGGTCCATTGACGACAGGAGTGTAACAACACAACGTCCTCCTCTGATAGGCCTTCTACACACTCACCTACAACACACACACACACACACACACACAATGGTCCCCAGACGACAGGTGTAACAATCCTCTAATAGATGCTTATTTGGCAATCAAAGTGACTGGTGACCAATACCTGATAATACTTGTGACAAGCAGTGACCACATGACAAATTGATGATAGTAATATTATTCAACCCAACACACACGCACACACACACAAACAAACACACACCCTCATCAGTGTCTCTTGGGAGTGTGTAATTACCCCCATCTGTGCTAATGTGCCACCTTCAACTGCTCCCATGTGCTCCTCTGCCTGGCAACCCCAAATTACAGCCCGCACACCCGCCCGCCCACACACACACACACACACACACACACACACACTGAGTGGCCTTTTTCTAGTTTTCCTAAAGCCAACATGTCGCACAGTATTGATTTCTGCTGAGAGCAAAATGACACAATTCAGAGTCTCTCTCACACACACACACACACACACACACACACACACACACACACACACACACACACACAGCTCCCCCCTCTGTGAGCTAACCAGTGGGAGGCTAGACAGACAGTAGAGGTACAGCGGGATGGTAGATGGATAGAGGGGTTGCAGAGGTGTACACTCTAGAGGGATGGAGAATAGGTCGCCGGATGGAGGGGTGTATATAGGAAGTGGACACACACGCACACACAACAGAACCTTTTTTTTCTAGCCATCCTTTGACTACAAACTACAGGTACCCCATCAACACATCTACAACGGTAAATAAATAACCACAAACATTGAGCGCGTGGGCAGCCTGAGCAAACAGTCCACTGTGGGGGTCAACAGTCATGTTAATAAACACCCATTTGTGCTGCCTACTCACTTTCCAACACAAATAATACACGCACGCACACAGAGTGTGTGGCCAGTTTCACGCATCAATATCCCTGCTCTGGCTCAACTCTGCGTAAATTAGTGCGCGAGAAGGAGAAGCGTGTTTTCGGTTTAAAGGACAGGGTGCGCGCTTTTGTCCGGTGAGAATGTTGGAAACTTGGACGTTTCCTCGCCTTGCTCGTTAGTATTCAGAACACTCACCGGCAGATTACATCATTTACATATGAAAAGCGCGAGCAGCACTTTAGCGACACAACAGACACTTTGTCGCCTAAATAACTCTGCCACGGCACATACGAATTATATCCAAGAGGCCAATACGCTCTGGAAATCTAGTATGGGAGAAGATACATTCTTAACTAGTTCCGTTTAACTTTAGCATCGTTAAACGATAATGATGAGAAACTTGGAGATCTCCTTGTGATGTGTTTGAGCGTGGTTAGGCTATCCGTTACATAGGGCGAGAGTGGCTTTACCGAGAGGGCGGTTTAACCCATTAACCTGTGCGCAATAACGGAGAAGTACGAAGGATAGACAGATGGATGACGAGAAGAGGGCTAATACAGGGATGGATCTGTGTGAAAGCGCTTTGATGATATCTCCGGTAGTTGACTAATCCTTACCGTGGGCGAGTCGGACCAGCGCGGGCAGCCGGAACTTGCTGACCACCGCGTCTAACGGCAGTGCCACCGGGCTCCACGCGACCTCCGCCGACGACTTCTCCATTCTCCCGGGTCATACCGGGCACGGACACGCGCTACCGGTGGCGGCGGGTGACGGTGGAGTCCGGGTCGGTGCGGTTTGCGCAGAGAATCTCGCCATGTTTGAGATAGAGATAGAGTGCACGCAAGCACGGCGTGGGCGGGGGGAACGAGAGCCCTCTGTCCCTGTGAAATCCGGACACCTCCTGTCTCGCGCTCGCTCGTTCAACCGTTCAACCGGAGACGCTTTGAAGCGAGGTTGCCTCCCTCCTGCAAGCAGCGAATCAGCGTTTCAACCCCGTAGCTCCGAAAAGTACCGGGACTGTTTTCTGATCAACCACTGTGATTTGAACAAGATCGGTGAAATACCGTAGTATTTTGGAATTCAGCCCAAATAGCTTTGTTTTCCCCTCATTCAATCACCTCTATCCCTCCTCACATCTCCTCTTCTGAAATTGTGTAGGCCATAGTTCATGAGGTGGTGTTATAATGCAGTTTTCATAAATCATGTCAGATCGGACTTGTTGAACTTGGAGGGGCAAATAAACTACTTTTCCCCATAACTAAAACCCATAGGCCTAAGCATATAGGTAAACTGAATTCAAGTTGAGTCCATGAACTCAGGCACCCTCTGTGCCAATAACCAAATAAAATCAGTCAGGAAATAGGGAATTAGTCTGAGTGGGGAGGACACTGTGTGTGTGCGGATGGGTGAGATGACTCAGGAGTGTGATGGTGAGACCTATCCAGCCCGTTTTATCTAGTGCTGCCGGAAGAGTGAGGGGAGAGGAGGCTTTTGAATTCTACATTGATTCTAGGCATTCATGTAGGGTCATACCTGAGGGGAATGGGTAAATAGAGCTCCATTGCCCTCTGATTAACTGGGTTAAATATTGCCAGGTGCACCCCAACCCAATCCTCTCAGATCCTCAGTGCCACAGGATTAGCAGCTAGGGTTTTTAAACTTAGGAATTCAGCGGGAGAGGAGGGACGAATGGGTTTGGAATTTGGCATCAGGAAGGCAAGAACCTGCTATACACTCAATAGCCACCAGAGGATTCTAAATGATACACTGCCACATTAAGGTGCATTGCAATCGCTCACAGTTCCCTCTGCTGGATGGGTCTGAGAACACTTACATTGTCGTCGTCCCCTCACACGCACACAACATGACAAACAAAAAAATAAGACAGCAGTGAAGACAAAAGTGTAACTTAAACAAGCTTATTTTTAATGGATCTGCAAAATTTTTTGAATTTCCAAAGAGAACTTTCAACCTCCCGCCCACAGTTACCCAGTGGCAAACGTTACACAACGTTACAGAAACGCTACAGAAACGCTTCCAACCCAAAGAAATCTGCATGCAGGAAAAAAATAACCCAAAAAAAGAAAAGAAATCAAAATGTAAAATAAATCATACAGAGAAAATAAAACAACAATAAACCAGACGTTATAATGCCGTTCTCTTGGCTGGAGGAGAAAATTCAAACGTTTCTGCTTCTGTTCCGCTTCACAGGGAGGAGCCAGAACTGAATATTAAATTGTAATTTCATTGGGTGGATGTGGCTCCGCCCACCCAAAGCCCCGCCCCTGTCTTCCATATAAGGCACAGGACAAAATAAACCCCACCTACAAAAGGAGCTGGCCACACCTCCGTCACTTGGTTACAAATCGCAAATGACCAAATACGGTTAGACAACAGAAACCCCACTAGTGTACAAAATGTTAATCCTACATTTGTCTTTTTTTTTCTTTCTTTTTTTTTTTTTTTTACTTTTACTTTTTTCCTTTGACCGATGATGAGTGTTGGGGTTGACCAGGTGAGCTCAGGCAAAGGAAAGATTAAAAATGTGAGCTTCACTTTTTACTCTCTTTTGCAACCTTTAAAATACATGACAAGAAACATGACATGATTTCTCTTTTTATCTGAAATAAAAATGATCATCAGTAAGCAGTGGAGAGTGGAAGAACGTGAGAGGGGGGAGATTAGACGAGTGAAGTGGTATATTTCCAGATGGGGGGAGAGCGAGAGAGAAACAGAGGGAGAGAAAAATAGATAGATAGATAGATAGATAGATAGATAGAGAGAGAGAGAGAGAGAGAGAGATCAGTGTGCAAGAAAACTTATGAGAGAACAGGTTTGAGGGCAAGAGTGTTAGGGTTAGCCGTTAGAGAGAGTGTGTGTGTGTGTGTGTGTGTGCGTGCGTGTCTTTGTGTGTGTGTGTGTGTGTGTATCTGTGTGTGCGCGTGTGTTAGTGTGCGTGTGTGTCCCGGACAGCAGTGAGTTGTTCAACTGCAGCACTTGCTCTTCCACCCTGTGACTCCTCCTCCACTGCTGATGTCCACATTTTCACTGTTGGGTTCTTTTACAGGTGTCTGAAAGAGATATACACACATACCATTTAAAACACACAGTAAATGCATACTACACACACACACACACACACACGCATACTACACACACACACACACACACACACACACACACACACACACACACACACACACACACACCTTTCTGAGGATGTCTTCCGCTAACGTGAGGAAAGCCTTCTCGATGCTGATATTGGCCTTTGCACTCGTCTCAAAAAACCTAATGCCATGCTCCCTTGCGATCTGAAAGAAAGAGAGGGAGACAGATGAGGAGAGGGGAAAGGGGGGGGGGGTTTCAGACCAAAAATAAGGTGGGCCGCAGGTCTCCTGTGTGAGGCAAGGGGTCAGGTGTCTGACACACTGGAAGCAGAGTGAGTGAGTAAGCAGATTCTCTATTCTGCTGTTGCATGTTGCATCAGCAGATAAGATTGAGCCACATTAAGATCAGTGTTCTTCCCTCCTGGACCTAGAGAGCAACAGGGAGTGCAGGCATTAGTTCCAGCCCAGCCCAGCACTACACCCACACCTCATTCCACTTATCAAGGGCTTGATTGCGCAACTCATTGAGTCGCTAAAGGGGACGGCACCATCTTACCTGCTCCCCCTTGGCTTTTGGTACAACCCTCTTGTCTTCCATGTCACACTTGTTGCCTAGCAGCATTCTCTCCACGTCCTCATTTGCATGCTGAAAAGCAGAAATCACACAGTCACAATTAACATCAATTAACATCAACACTTCAGTTAAATCACCAATGAATTCAGGCCTAAGGGGGTAAGACACAGAATAGTACTCCCCAGTTGTAGGCAACTGTTCTAGACAGCAATCAGGGGACTCATTTCCATCAGTGTTTATGTACCAAGTACCAATGCCACCAGTGGATGATAGTGATGATTCAGGATGGGCACATATTCGAATAGACACCAGAGTACTAAAATAGTGATTGAAATTGTGGCATTCGAACCGTTTGGCAGATGATCCGATCTGTGTTTGTGTGTCTCTCACCTCATCGATGTTGCGGAGCCACTTGCTGATGTTTTCAAAGCTCTTGGCGTTGGTGATGTCGTAGACCAGCATGATGCCCATGGCGCCTCTGTAGTAGGAGGTGGTGATGGTGTGGAACCTCTCCTGGCCAGCTGTGTCCCTGCGCACGCACACACACACACACACACACACACATTAGAGGTGACGGTGTAAATCCACCTCGAGCCAAGCCACGTCCCTGACAGATACATCAATTGACACACAGACTTGACAACATAAAAATCGTGACATTCTGTTGTGTCTGGGGAAACTTTGGCATGGGCGACACGTCTGCGTCATGGTTTCCTTCATACAGACAGCAGTCACTCACCATATCTGTAGTTTGATCTTCTTTCCCTGTAATTCAACAGTTTTGATCTTGAAGTCTATTCCTGTAAAACAAAAAGAGAGAAAGCGCACATTAAGATTAACAACAGGCCCAACGTGAACCTCACACGCTTGCTGTTGCTCTGCACTCGTGGTGATAGTCATCCCAGCTGATGTTAAATGTCCTGTTGATACAGACGCAACAGTGACACCATTGACATGGGCAGAGAGAGCGAGAGGCAGAGAGAGAGAGAGAGAGAGAGAGAGGCAGAGAGAGAGACTACTGTTTTTGTGGGAGAGTCAATAACATTATCTCTTGTCTTCCTGTTTCTGCAGAATCATGTTCAGAGCAGAGCTGAGACCTTAGCTAATGCTTCACAATAACACAATGACTTAGGCTCCTACAGGAGTTTAGCCACCGCTGTATATGAAGCTTGCAATGGCTAATTCTAGATATATTGAAGTAGCAAGAGGTTAACTAAGGCTATTTCCTGGTGTTAGCTAGTGCTGTATCATCTGGATAACGAATGAGCTGCGTCCAATGAGAATGGGACCTTTAACTGTCAGCGGGGTTGACTAAGGCAAGACAGAGGTTCTGGTCAGATGTTGTGGTCCTGGTTAGTGTGGATGTGAGCAGCTGTGCTTTAGGTGGGGCTGTTTTACAGAATAATGAAGGAACTGCCTGCCAAAAGTGTGACTCACTATACTCCCTACACATACCCCAGAGAGACAAACAGAGAGGTTGGAAAGAAAGCAAAAACCCAGCTCAAACTTTTCCCATAGTTTTGATGTAGAAATGTGCTTCTTTTGTGGTGAACAATATCCTAATGCAAAACTCAAACCGAATATGCATAGTTCCATGTTTGACGTGTTAGTGAAACCCTGCCGGGACCATAACAAACAATACACACTCATTGTACTGTATGTTGCTTTGGATAAAAGCGTCTACTAAATGGCATATAGGATTATTATTATATTAAAAGGCTAGTTAATTTGGTAGTGGGGACAGGAAAGCGAGCCAGAGAGGGGGTAGAGAGAGTGAGGATGAGAGGGGGTTTCCGGTGAGGTATTTTGAGAAGCAGCTGCGTGTCTCCAAAGGTATGGGTGCTGCGTCAGAGACAGGGGCAACACACTCCTATTACACTGTGCACACACATACACACACTCTCTTTATTGACATACACAGTCATTTCTTTCCTGTTTTTTTTTTTAGGTAAACTGCTGTACAGGAAGCAAAACTGTAACATCACCTTGTGTTAACAATTACTTTCAGTATCATTAGGAATTTTTCTTTCGACATAATGACAGTCCCGTCAGTTTGTGTAGTGGAAGCTTTTTCTAAAGCAATCTGGAGTAGAGGCTACCTCTGTGATTTTACCTGTCATATTATGACCCAGGACTGGACATTATTTTCTTTTGACTACTTATAGTAGTGCAGTGCCCGTGCAACAAACAACAGTTACAATTAAACCAATTTCATAGAAAACAACTCATGAAAATGAGAAAACGCTGGTTCCAGGATGGGACAATAGAACTGGAAGTAGTAAAACAAAGTCATCATCACTTTCCCAATGTATAACTCAACAAGACCAGAGCTCAGAGCTGTTTGGGCAGTGCCTATCATTTCTCTAACCCTGAAGCCAAAAAGCTATTACACAATGTCCTCGGCCCTAAAAAACATATTAACCCTAACCCTAACCCCACCATGTCTGCCTTCAGCTCTCAGCATCCACAGGCAGAGGGCTTTACTGGTCAAATACACCGGTCTGAATGCTTAGATTCACTGCTCACAGTGGACTTAGGTGACACAACTAGTCACGTTTCCTACAATACCGATACAAACACACACAAAACACTGTCTCTATAGACAAATACACACTCAGCATAGCATTGTCTCTAAACACATACACACTCACTCTACTCTCAAAGTTAAGTGGGGCGCTTCAGTCTAAATACAGCAGCCTGGCCTACATGCAGTGTACACACACACACACACAGTGCATACATACCAACGCATGCCAGTGGAGGCAGAAATCGGAGGACGGGTTCATTGTAACACATATGACTGACAGGAACTAGCCTGTGCTCCTAAGTCAGTTCTGTACGTCAGCAGGTCTTTATGATAGTGTGTATGCCATAGCTTGATGATTGCCTGGCCCTTCATGATCAACAGATAACTACATTAGTAGTGAAAGCACTAAGAACAACCAAGAATCAATCCATAGACACTACTGGTCTCTCATGCATTTCTAGCCTACCCGCTCAGGATGGGCTACTTCAATGGGGATTTTAAATGGTTGCACATTTTGTCAGGAGACATACGCTGTACAAGTGAGCCTTGTTCATAACAAAAAGTGGGGTTAAAGTCCATTTAACTTATTTTCAAAACATAGGAATACATTTGTCTCATGTTTGTCACGTAACGCAGAAATTCGGTCATGGTATTTGTTTGACAATCACTTGACTCAAGTGAGCATGACGAGCGCATGCGCACAGTACATGGGGAAGAGAGGCAATGACGCCACCATGATGAATTGTTTATGATTTTTATTGAGCAATGTAAAGACAATTTCCCCTCGCCTGCGAACAAAAATAAATATATCATTGACAGCCAGCTTACAGTATACATTTTATCCTCGACAAATGTGAACAAACTGATCCATGTCGTATATAGCGACCAAACTGTTGGCTCCAATTTAAATCGAAGCAATGTAGGCTAGTAGTACTATGGTAGCTGGGCCCTTCTGGATTGACACCACTTCCATTCACACATAACCGGTTATATTTGCACTATATGGATCAAAATAGTACAGGTCAATTACAAGCCTCAATGTCAGGATTTAGCTAACAAGCTAGCCAGAGCAGTAAATCATAACGTAAACGTGCCAAGTTAGCCAGGTCTTCGGGGGACGGGACAGCTATGCTAGCTAACTAACAACGGAATAAATGTAATTAGCTAGCGAGGTGGTTGCGCGTTAGTTATTTGTCATGTCAAGCAGACTGCTTAGCTAGGAAAGGTGATGATAGAAGTCACGAGCTGACAAGTGTCACTTGAAGAGAATGCAAACAAAGACAATCACATGAGTTCAGAAAACTTGTGAAGTGCCAGTGGGCCTCCTTTTTAGCAAGTAAGCTGGCTAACGTTAGCATGTTACCAGATTCAGATATTGCATATGAGCTTTGAATTCATATTTGAAATCGTAAAAGCTGTCAAACCCAAAGGCAAAGAATGTATTGTTGATAAACCCAAACCCAGTCGTGGGGCCGCTCACCTATGGTGGAGATGAAGGTTGTGTTGAAGGCGTCGTCAGAGAAGCGGAACAGCACGCACGTCTTCCCCACGCCCGAGTCCCCGATCAGAAGCAGCTTGAACAGCAAGTCGTACGTCTTCTTCGCCATTGAATAACAAGTTGTGTTCACCGGACAAAGAGAAAAAAAACAATCTAGCGCAGGTCTAGAGCCAGCCCGTTATCCAACCAGACGAATCCCGCTGAATATCTGTAATTTGGCTATGATGATAGCTATCTAGCAGGCGAGTGAGCTAAAATAACGCCCAGATAGCGTGTCAGAACCGTATCCAATGAGTAATGTTATTTCCAAAGCAGAACCGTTTCTTTTACTGCATTTGAACAGAAAGTAAAAATGAAATTTCCTCCCGTGTGATTCCCCTTTTCCACTCTTTCTTTCTCCCACACAGTCGGGACAAAATGGCTCCCCTCTACCCGACTTACTCTTTCTTCAAACTACCAGCGAGCTAATTTAAATTCTTGGCATACCCCGTCATTCCAACAATCTCTAGAATCGCGATCGGGAAGAATTACAATTTTGGAGAGTGAAAGTGTGTTAAATTAACGACCTTATCACAGTTATTTGTTTTCTCAACGATAAGAAGTCGAAACAGACGACCGCCGTCGCCTTCGAATGGAGCCACCACGGCGACACCCTAGATTTGAAGACACGCCTCTTCCCCGCCCATTCTGTCAAATTCTCACTTGACGATTGGCTAATGTCACTGCTTTTCAAATCTGTATCAATTTTTGATTTGTTAGATTGTCAACCGTCAAGGGGTAAAAAGGCGTTTCTTACTTTGACATGTAGAAAGGGCAAATGTAACTGCATGACTATTCAAGACATGTCGGCTCGGACTCTCCCACAATTTTACCTCTGGAAATGTTACATTTAGATCCAAAATGGCGCCTAGTTTCTCTACTGGCCCAGGCCAGGAACTGTTTTGTGTTTAGCTAGTTGGCCAGAGGTTGGTTATTTGACGCGGTGACGATCCCAGCTGTGAGTCAAACAAACTGGGTGATGTCATAACTACTCATGTGCACGTCGCGGGCGTTTCCCGTAGCTTACTATTGTACACTATATCCTCTTAGACCATTACCTGTACTACCCATATATATATATATATTTATTGTTCATATATATCATTGGTACTACCCCTCTTCTAAACACAGAAGGAGGAGGAAAAGCATAATCAGGCCTATGTTTAATTTGTTCCTACTGTACTCATTACATTGACCAGAGATGGCTGACTGACCGTGAAGGAAGCTGGCGTGTCAGTGTTAAAAAAGAGTGAGAGGTGACCCACTGTGGAAATCTGGTGTGTGTGTGTGTGTGTGTGTGTGTGTGTGTGTGTGTGTGTGTGTGTGTGCAGTTGTGTTTCTTTTAGTGGCATGCTCTCTCTCCCTGCAGTCTCTGGAGAGAACTCTAGATTGAGCACAAATGTTTCTCCCATTGAGTCACCAGATTCAGCTCTAAGTGGGTGTGGTGTGGTGTGTGTGTGTGTGTGTGTGTGTGTGTGTGTGTGTGTGTGTGTGTGTGTGTGTGTGTGTGTGTGTGTGTGTGTGTGTGTGAGAGAGAGAGAGAGAGAGAGTGTGCATTGAACTCTGTTTAATTGTTTGGGCAAGGTGTGTTTATGACTCATGGGAGTTGCACATCTGTATGTGAAATAGAGAGCTGTGCTGATGCTTACAGCTACAATTAACATCTAACTTCCAACACTCATGATGAATGGGTGAATGAAATGCTCAGAGCAAACAACTTGACCTGCCCAATAGCTTGAACCTATTAATTCCTCTCAGACCAGTGTTTTATTTAAGTAAAGAACAAGAGGAAGAGGGATCCTAGCTCCCTCTGTGTGTGTGTGTGTGTGTGTGTGTGTGTGTGTGTGTGTGTGTGTGTGTGCGCGTGTTTTTGTCTCTCTGAGGCTGAAGTTGTGTGCTCTGTTTGTTAGGCTATGGAGAGGTAGCTGCTGGTTGGGGGGAAGAACATCATGGACCACACCAACGAACAGCAGAAGATGTTAGAAATCTGCTGCTGGCATCCCAAAGAAGAACAGCTTCGCAAGATCTTGCTCTGTCAGCTCTTATGCATAGTACTTTTTGTTTCCAGAAGTCCAGCATCTGTATGACCTTTGCTATATTTTAGGTTCTTTGAAATGCTTTACTGTACACCCAATTAAAAAGTATTCAAAATGTGTGTCCACCTGTCCACTCTCAGTGTGGCTTTGACTCGCTGACACACTCAGACACTTCTGGAATGTAGAGTATGCCCCAGTTCTCTCCTGCCAAGTACAGACATGAGACACACACACACACAAAATATGTCTTGTTGCTTTAACAAACATTTCAACAACAACACTCTTTCTCATAGCAACACTAACACTATAGTGTATAAACTGGTAAGCATGGCTTGTCCAGTGGTATAATTCACATCTAGAGGGAGGCTAGTGTTCTATTCCCACCAAGGGTAACTAAACAGTTAATTTTCCATACTGCACAAACTCTGTGTATACAAATACCTACATACATACATTATTCCAATCAAAATATTATCTTATGAAGGGCAGATTTGACAGACAGACAGACGGACGGACGGACAGACGGATAGATAAAGAACTATCAACTACCTCCCCTCGTTCAGACACCAGAGTCTGCTGCCCTCTCCTGGTCTCAGTGTTAAACCGCAGGAGATCAGTCATTATAGTGGAATTGATTCATAGGCTACACCAGCAGGTGGTAATGTTGTTTCACATTAGATCGCAAATGTTACATTTAGGAATGGGCCTCATGAATAACGCTGAACAAAAAAAATAAATAAAACGTATTTAGCATGTAGACCTACTGTAGACCTACATACACTCTTATGCAGCCTACTCAATTCCATTGGCAAATCAATCAGCCTTTTAGACTATCCACTGTTCACTGAATATTATATATAGCCTAATTATTCCCCTTTTAAAGAGATAGTTTACTCAAAATAGAAATTAACTTGATTTCCTGCGTAGGCCTATAGCTTACCTTGGCTGTGGTCGATTTACCAATACAACTTTTGGATAGTTCTCTTGGCTTAGGCTTAGAAGTCACTTTATTGTCCTGTGAGCCACTTCTGCATTTTGATGTTATGATATCAAAACATACAAATTCAAAAGTGGATGCCTTTATGCCAACAGTATAAAAAGATGAAAAAAATGTCTTTCCAAATATCTAAAGCTCGACATTGGATTCAGAAAGTGTTTAAGATATATCTTTCATAATGGCCCTATAGTGATAATAACAAAACAACATATCACTGTCATGTATCTAGGGAAATATCCACTGTATTGTTGAATTAACCAAGGTAGCCTTCAAATCATGTTAATTTGTATTTTAGTAAACTCCCTTCTCCCTATAAAGTATAGGCTAAGCACATTTGCATTTTTTTACGGAATCTCTTGTAGGCTATTTTACAGTTTGTTTGACTCAGTCTGCCTTTATTACAGTCCGATGTCGGCAAGGCAGACAGATACCAACTCCATCTCCCATGGTTCTGTGTTGCGTTCCGCAGTGATGTGGGGTGTGGTTGAATGAATGAGGTAATAGGCCTGCGCGCGCGCGCGTGTGTGTGTGTGTGTGTGTGTGTATGTGTGTGTGTGTGTGTGGCTGAAGCTCTCTCAGTAGCACAGCACATCTTGCGCGAAGCGCATCTCCGCTATAGTAAGAGCGCCTTTAATAGCCTATACGGGCTCGGTCCTGCAGGGCGTAGACAACCCTTCGATGCAAGGGATACAGAGGAGACTATACATCAAGGAAGATTCCGGTAAAACCGTTTAATTGTGTTTTTATCGAATGGAGTGATAACGGGGCTGTCTTTTGTTGGCTTACTGAATCTCCACCGACGGACATGCACCGGGAACGCAGCAGAACCGTCACCCTGGCGCGTGAGAGCTCGTGATTATTTCTCTCTTTATCTTTAGGCAGGCTAATTAATGACAATTAGACCCGTAAGCGTTATTGTCATAAGGCCGCTGCTACTCGACATTATTACCTGACAGATGTCTTCTAATGATGTGTCTAGTGATGTGTAGTTAAAATAGGAGCAGCGAGAGCCAATGATTAGGCTATTCAGGCTAATTGATGATTCTCTGCCCGCGTTAATAGTGTTGATTTAGAATTATTACTGTTTACAAAGAGAGAGGTATAGACTTAAATATGTCGAAATGTAAGAGCAGTGAGTCGGTGAAGGTGGTGGTTCGCTGCCGCCCGTTAAACCGAAAAGAGGAGGTGGGGGGTTCGGGAGGAGGCATAGTGGAGATGGACGTGCGTCTAGGCCAGGTGGTCCTACGGAACCCGCGCGCGCCACCTGGTGAGCCACGAAAGACCTTCACGTTTGACGCGGTTTACGATGGGAGTTCCAAGCAGCGCGACCTGTATGACGAGACTGTTCGCCCGCTGATTGACTCGGTGCTTGAGGGCTTTAATGGAACGATATTTGCCTATGGACAGACAGGCACGGGAAAGACGTTCACCATGCAGGGGGCGTGGTTAGACCCGGAGAAGCGAGGTGTGATTCCCAACGCTTTTGATCACGTATTCACACACATCTCCCGCTCCCAATCAGATAGACAGTACCTGGTACGGGCCTCCTACCTGGAGATATACCGCGAAGAGGTCCGGGATCTACTAGATCCCAGCCACGCTAACGCTCGTGCCCTGGAGCTAAGGGAGAGCCCGGAGAGCGGGGTGTATGTGCGTGATCTGACGTCATGCGTGTGTAAGAGTGTGAAGGAGATAGAGGAGGTGATGAACGTCGGAAACCAGGCGCGATCGGTCGGGGCGACCGACATGAACGAACACTCGTCTCGCTCACATTCTCTGTTCCTGATCACGGTAGAGTGCAGCCAGCCGGGCCCAGATGGTCGTAAACACATCCGGGTCGGAAGACTGAACCTAGTGGACCTGGCAGGCAGCGAGCGACAGGCGAAAACAGGCGTTCGCGGAGAACGCTTGAAAGAAGCGGCAAAGATCAACCTATCTCTCTCTGCGCTCGGTAACGTGATCTCGGCTCTGGCGGACGGACGGAGCAGCCATGTGCCATACCGGGACTCCAAACTGACCCGTCTGCTGCAGGACTCGTTGGGCGGCAACGCCAGGACCGTCATGGTGGCCACTCTAGGCCCCGCCCCGCAGCACTACGAGGAGACGCTTACGACGCTACGCTACGCTAACCGCGCTAAAAACATCCAGAATCAGCCGAGGGTCAACGAGGACCCCAAAGACGCACTGCTCAGGGAGTTTCAGACAGAGATCGCACGCCTGAGGGCCCAACTCAACCACAGGAAGGGGCGGGGTAAACAGAGGAAAGACGAAGGAGAGGAGAGAGACTGGGATGGAGAGGAGGATGAGGAGGAGGGAGAGGAGGTGGAGAAGGAGGCAAGGGAGTATGTGAAGCAGCAGGAGGAGCGTCTGGAGTTGGAGAAGGAAGCCATCAGAGAGGACCACTCCCTATTGGCCGAGGAGAAGCAGAAGCTTCTGGGAGAGAAGGAGAGGATGATGGGGGATCTGAGGAAGGAGCAAGAGGCCACTGAGCAGCTCACTGCCAAGTACAAGGTAAGGGGGTGGGTCTGGAACAGGGGGAGGATGTATGAGGCAAATCAAACTTTTAATTTGGAAGTGGTCAAGTGATCCAGGCTCTTTCTCACTCACTCACTCACTCACTCTCACACACACACACACACACACACACACACACACACACACACACACACACACACACACACACACACACACACTGTCAGTGGGTGAGGGGGTGTTTAGTCTATATAATCCAGTGAGTTAGGTTAAGGACAGTCTATGAGATTAGATGTGTGTAAATCTACTGATCTGGAGATTATGGGCATTACAGCAAAACTAACCACTTTATACCTAATTAGAACAGTGTGTGTGTGTGTGTGTGTGTGTGTGTGTGTGTGTGTGTGTGTGTGTGTGTGAGAGAGAGAGAGAGAGAGAGAGAGAGAGAGAGAGAGAGAGAGAGAGAGAGAGAGAGAGAGAGAGAGAGAGAGAGAGAGAGAGAGAGAGAGAGAGAGAGAGAGAGAGAGAGAGAGAGAGAGAGAGAGGACTAGATAAATTGACTGGTTTTAGACACAAAAACAGACTATTGTAGCCTCCCTGTATGTGAGTATAAATACAGCTTCTGCCAAGAGGTGTGACCCTTAAGGAGGTGGGTCACCCCACAGCTGCAGCAGTCGATGGTTCAGGCCCTTCTCTGACTGTTCCTCTTCAATAGCCATCATTCAGCCACCAATGATCTGCCCTCCATCCATACTCAACATAGACATGAGAGAGGTAATGATGGGGGGAGGAGGGAGAGGGGGAGAAGACATACCGGATCCTGCTGTCCATCCCGAGGGAAGGGTAAATTGCTCTCTCCCTTAGCTCATACTTCCTGTGTGAAATCATCACGCGGCGCCTCATCTTTGATGTGTGTGTGTGTGTGTGTGTGTGTGTGTGTACACAACACTCTATTCAATGTATTTGTACATGTTTATGTGAGTGACACAGACCTAGACCTAGCTGTCACTGGCATGAATGTTCAGCCTGTAACTGATGCCGCTTACTGTGCCCTATTTACACACACACACACACACACACACACACACACACACACACACACAAGCAAGCACACTGGACATCAGAGGGAGTTGTTGGAGAGCTGCTTAATGACTTGCCCTGGTTTGGTCTTGTTGTCTATAACTCTACTGTGCAAAATGACTGCAGCCTAACCCAGCTACCGCTAATGTTAGAGAATAGATACCATAGTTACTAGAACCATAGTTATCTGCATGACTTAGGACTGCCTTGCGTCACTGAGACAAAGCCTCAGCAGTAGGCATTAACTCTGGGAGCTAATATGAGGCGTCAGGCCTCGGGCAAAGTATTGTAAGGAAGCCTCAAAAGAGATGCCACAAAAAGGAGTTTCATAGATACCTTCTGTTTTCATGGGAAGGTGGTTCAATGTTAGTCCCAGTAATTTATTCTTCAAAGCTTCTCAGTCTCTGAGCCTGTGTGAGTGATTAATGCTTTATACAGTGGTATAGTACGTGTCTGTGATGATGCACTTCAAACAAGAGCGACAGGGCTCTGGAAGGAGGGTTAACCCAACTCTGGGTTTGATGTTTTGAGAAAAAACAGTTCCTACTTTAATCTCTCTGTTTCTCAGGGCTGGAAATGTCTCTCTACGCACTTGCTGTTGTATACATAGAGGTGCTACTGATGAGACATTTGTGTGTGTTGAGATGGTATGGTTGTGTTTAGTTGTGTATTAGGTGTGTATTAGTGGTTGTGAGGACTGTGTATAAACAGTGTTTTCAGTGCTCAGTGAGTCAGGTCTATGAGACCCCAGACCATGTTTCCTCTGATTCGTGCAGGCTGGAGCCAGCCAGCCAGCCAGCCAATCATAACCCTTGGCTTTCTGACTGCATTTTTCTCCCTATGCAGCAAACCAATGTCGAGTCAGGTTGCTAGGCAGAGAGGGTAGAGTGAGAGGGGCACTGAAAATGGCTAGAAGAATGAGCCATCATACAGTTAAACACACACACACACACACACACACACACACACACACACACATTCAGGCCTTGTCAGAAGCTGCGGGTGGTGATAGGTAGAAAGGTCTCTTGGCTGGATGGGGCACCCCTGGTGATATGGATCTGTGTTACGGTTGTGGTTGTGTTACGGTTGTGTTGCGACGAGGCTGTCGTTGTGTTAGTGTCGTGTTACGATGGGGCTGTGTGAGGTCATGTTTTGCAACGAGGTTGTGTTCATGTTGTGGTTCTGTTACGGTGTGGTGTTGCTGTGAGGTTTGTGCTGAGCTGCATGTTCACAGGGTGTGAGGATGCTAAGTCTGTCCCTGTAGACGACTATTCTTAGAACCCTTTTTGGGTCAGAACCCAACTCTTTCTTTCTTCTTCTCTTTTTGTCCCTCTGAGGGCTCACGCTTAGAAATCTCTTTCTGAGACACAGAGGGGTATTTATCCCTCTCCTCCGTTCCCCCCTCACTGGTTCCTGTGAGTAAAGATGTGTACTTCCTGCCAGATGGATTTCATCCAATCACGTCACAGAGTCTACAACAATGGCCGTTGTCTCACAGGAAACTTATCACAGCCTTACACACAGAGGGCATGCAAAGAGCCAGTCACACTAAAATACATACACACACACACACACACACACACACACACATGCACACACACACTCTTGTAAGCAGTATCACACGTATCGTCCTGTTTCCTGTTTATATAGCTGCTTTCCTGTCTAATTAGAGAATGGGAGAGGAACAAGAGGGAAATAAATGGAGAGACAGAGGAGAGGAGAGACTGAGGAGAGGAGAGGAGGGGAGGGGAGAGGAGAGGTATTTTGTGTATCAGTCTGGAGGGCTGATGAGCAGACAGAGACTCTTCTCCATCTCTCAGCATGCAGAGCTGCACTGCTGAAATATTGATGAAGTGTGTGTGTGTGCGTCTGCGTGTGCGTTTTGGCATGTGTGTGTGTGTGCGTGCGCTGGATATGTACATCTATTGACTCTTCCGTCTGAGGGGCAGTGGAGAAAGCAGAACCTGCATTATAGAACACATTATAGACCTCCGTCCTCTCTCTCTCTCTGCTCTATAGAAAGTGATTTTGGTGAATGTTAATGGGATGGGGTTGAGGCTGGAGGTGGTAAGGGGTTGGATCATGTGTTACGAGACTACCAGGCCAGGGGCTTTGCAAAACAGATCTGAGTCATGAAGATGAGAGCCATGAAAGTCCCTCCCCTTCTCTCTCTCTCACTCACACACACACACACACACACACACACACACACACACACCGTCCTGATTTTCTCCCTCAGATGTATTTATAGAGTAGTTCCCAGCAGGCTGAGCTCTGCTCAACGCTCCCTACAGTAAGTGTGTTTACCTTCACTAACTCCCACAGTAAGAGGAGATGTGAATACGTACATCTACATAAACAACTGGAACACACACACACACACACACACACACTTTCAGCAACACACAAAGACTGCTTTGTGTCTGATTGCTGAGCCACAGAGGCATAGAGACAGAGGAAAACATAGAGGAGAGAGAGAAAGAGAGACAGGAGAGAAGGGGATGATGGGAGAGTTAAGGAACAAGAGAGGTTTGTAATGATGTCAATATACAGTAACCCCCTCCCTTCTTCTGCAGATCATTAAATCTATGGTTTCCTCTGTCTGTCTGTCTGTCTGTGTGTGTGTGTGTGTGTGTGTGTGTGTGTGTGTGTGTGATCTGAGGCTTGCTCCCCTTTAGAGGATAGCATGACATCACTGTTAATCGACGACTCCTGATTCCGAGAAGGGCCCGATCACAATGGATCATGGATGAATCACATGCTACTATATTTCACATGTCAGAAATCTCTCTCTCTCTCCACTTTCACATGCTATTTTACATGTAAACAGTAGATGCTCACATGTTAGACAGTTGGTAAACTAGACTGGTAATACACTCACAGGGTAATATACTTCCAAGCTATGATACACTACAGGTCGGTCTGTTGGGCAGTTACAGTAACAGGCCATAGCACAAATAGAGCAGTCAGACAGTCAGAGTGTGTGTGTGTGTCTGACAGAGAAAAGCCTCTGATGAATCAGCCCTTTAATGACGCTGAAGCACTGTGGCAGAACACAAAGGGCACACATGCACACACATTACACACACACACATTCGCACACAAAGGCAGCACAAAACAAAGAGCCTTTCAGTAAAGACCTGACGCATATTTTAGAACGCACATCCCCGCTCTTCATAAGGGCATTACTGTAGTGTGTGTGTGTGTGTGTGTGTGTGTGTGTGTGTGTGTGTGTGTGTACATTTATGTACTTTTATCTCTCGTGTCTCGTGATCAGAATGCCAGATAGCTTTCAAGTGGGGGGATAAGAGAAAGACGTATAAGACACAGACGTACACACATAAACACACAGCTTCTTGTGCCGTATTCTGGGAGTGGAATGTGACCCTCTTAGAAAATCTCTGAACTCCTCCTCCTCCTCCTTCCCTCTCTCTCCCCTTCTCTCAGCCTGTCTACCCTGAGGACAACAGTCAGCCAGGGGCAGATCAGATCAGAACAGGGCACCGTGTGAGAGTTTACGTGTGTGAATGTGTATAATTCCAAAATCCACTCCGAAACAGATTACATCACTGAGACCTCCAACCCGTAATCTCCAGGGCAACTCCAGAGATGCTGTGACCCAGCCATAAGCAATAAGACACACACACACATTTCATACGGAGGGCTTAACATGTGCCAACTTGCTCTGGGATTCAATGACGGCCACAATATCCCACACTCCGTAAGACTGTGTCATAACCGCTGTATTACCAAGGGCTCAGGGAGGGTGATGTCACTGCAATGCTAAACTAGCTGCGTCTGCATGCAGTCCGCTACATCAACTTTTCTGCACCGCTGCACTTCAGCTGCTGCCCGAGTAGCCTGCCGCAAGCATTCCACTTATATAATTGTGGGTGAATTCCCTCACAGTGCTCAGCGGAAAAGTTGATTTCAAAGCGTCTTTGTGACATTCTAGCGCTAACCAACAAGCCAATGTCCAGCACTTGTAGCCTCGCAACATGGTTAGCTCTCATTCAAACCCGGATTTTTGGCGTGAATGGAAGGGCAGAGCACCCCAAACCCACTCAACTTCTGAATCTCTGCTTAGTACTGTCGAAATACCGCCGACAGAGATTATGTCTACTGGAATGCGGACAGCTTGCCGGATTCTGTGTGTCCCTAATGTTACTACTGAGCCAAAACACCAATTGACAGAAACAGGGAAATACCAGGAGTGAGTCTCTCTTCTGAGCTTGGTCAGACTCTCCTGGCCTGTCTCCTTCAAACCTCAATAAGACTGTGTGCGTGCGTGCGTGCGTGCGTGCAGTGTGTCTGTGTGTCGGAGGCTGACGTTGTTTGCTCTGTTTGTTAGGCGATGGAGAGTAAGCTGCTGGTTGGGGGGAAGAACATCATGGACCACACCAACGAACAGCAGAAGATGTTAGAAATCAGACGACAGGAGATCGCTGAGCAGGTGGGTTTTAGTGAGGGTGCACGTGTGTGCGTGATTTGATTACTTCAGGCTTGAAGTAGAATAAGAAAAAACACTTCAACTTGTGTGTGTGTGTGCCTAGACACGCAGTGAGAGGGAGATTCAGCAGCAGATGTTGGTTCAGGATGAGGAGACTGGGGAGCTGAGAGAGACCTTCTCCTCTCTTCAACATGAGGTGGAGGCCAAGACCAAGAAACTCAAGAAGGTGAGATGCAGACACACACACACACACACACACACGCTGCAATCCCCTGTCCTAATGCCAGTCTTCCCTCTTTATCCCCTGAACCCCTGACATGGATCCTAATGACCCCCTGCCATGGACACACACTGTGGACACACATTTTAAATCAGTACCTGAAGGTTTGTCCTCCCATCCCTATCTCGCCCAGGCTATCCCCACTAGCACTCCATGCTATCGCTAACTAGCTCATCCTGGGTTGTCCTCTGGCTGGGTGGAACACTCTTGCTGCCTCTCAGGCTACTCCTTGCTAACTCCCCCAACTTCCTTCCGATCCAGCCCCAAACTACCTCCGAAACCCCTGCACCAACCCTCCAACTGTACCTCCTGTCCTTGCCCCAACCCCTCTAACTCCTTTCCCACTCCAGGTCTGACTCTCCAGGACTAACCCAAACTGTGTTTGCGAATGAAAACATGTGACTACTGACCTTGAGATGACCCCTGACCCCTAACCTGGCTTGTGTGCCACCCCACTTCCACAGCATGGGGACCTATAAGGGAGGAATGCTTCTGAGGGAAAGAGAGAGAGAGAGAGAGGCAGGGAGGGAAGGAGGGTTGCCAGGGAGACTGATTCTCATTGGCTGGCCACTCCTCTGGGCACGAGTGTCTCCGGTGCCGTTACTATTGGCAACCGAGCTAAGGTCTGGAGACCATCCCCTCCCCCTGTATGACTGTGCCAGGTGACATCGGTCTCTCTCTCTCTCTCTCTCTCTCTCTCTCTCTCTCCTCTCTCTCTCTTTAGCTCTATGCTAAGTTGCAGTCTGTAAAGGCAGAGATTAAGGATGTGAATGATGAACATGTGAGGAGCAGACAGGAGCTGGAGCAGACCCAGAACGAGCTCACCAGAGAACTCAAATTCAAGTAAGTAACACAGACATCTATCTCACCAGTAAGTCACACACACACACACACACACACACACACACACACACACACACAAACTGACACATTGTTCTCATGTCACAACTCACAAGTGTGTGTGTGTGTGTGTGTGTGTCTACAGGTATCTGATCATAGAGAACTTCATCCCTCCTGAAGAGAAGAATAAGATCATGAACAGGCTGCTCTTTGACTCTGAGGAGGACCAATGGAAGTTCCAGCCCCTCGTACCTGCCGAGAGGTGTGTGTGTGTGTGTGTGTGTGTGTGTGTGTGTGTGTGTGTGTATGTGTGTATGTGTGTGGCTCATCATAGGTGTTTGGCACAGGGTGGAAAAAGTGAGATACTTTTGGATCTGGTTTGAGCAGGCAAAAACATTTCCATATTTCAATTGTGCTAGATGAGTACACACACCACACATTTTATTTTTAAAGGGGCATTGGAAGTGATACAGCCCAGAAGGCATGAGTCCAGTTGAAGAATTTTCTCTCTCTCTCTCTCTCTCTCTCAGTAAATTCTCTCAAATGAAGAAGAGACCAGCCTCTGCAGTTGGATACAAACGACCAATCAGTCAGTATGCCAGGGTTGCCATAGCGATGGGAGCCCACTCCAGATACAGGGTAGGCGTGTGTGTGTGTGTGTGTGTGTGTGTGTGTGTGTGTGTGTGTGTGTGTGTGTGTGTGGAGAGTGAATATGTTCTGACAATATTACATAATCCCATTGTGAATGCTCTGCTTCCTCCTTTGTGTGCGTGTGTGTGTGCGCGTGCGCGTGCGTGTGCGTATGTGTAGGCTGAGAACATCATGTTCCTGGAGTTGGACATGACGCCTCCCACCACTGCCCCATTGGACCACCTGCCAAGCGAGGCGGAGCCTAACTATAGCCCCTCCATGGACAACTCCCCCTATAGGGAGAGAGCTGCACGTGTCCGAAAGTCACGCTCCTGGTGAGACTAAACCACACCTAAAACTCACCTAAACCAGATTCAACTAAACCAGACTACCCTATACTATACACAGCTCTGACTGGTGAGGAATAGTCTGATGAGTGAATCTGGAGTTTCAAACAGGATTAGACCAGGATTAGCCACACCCTCTTAAGGTGTCCCTAATATCCAGGTTTATCTCCTATTGGCTCATCTGTCTCTAATCCCAGTGCTATTGGCTGATGCTATTAACCTGCTCCTGTAATGTACTGTAAGAGTTGTTGGGACACAGTTTACATGTGCAGTATGTGATGTCATATCCTATTCTTGTGTGCAGGTGTCAGGCCCCGCGAGCCATCACTTCCTCCTCTTCCTCCGTTTCCCTGGCAACTCGCCCAACAACCACACCCACCACGGCCCAGTGAAGAGCAGCCTCTCTCTCTCCATCCTTCTCTCTCTCTCTCTCTCTCGCTTATTCTCTTTTCTATGTGTGTGTCTGAGAGTATCTGGAATGATCCAATAACTTCTCAGTGAGGAGGATGGGACACACCCATGCTGCATCATGATTGGTTGAAGGTTACTGCCATGGGAAGAGCCAGACTGAGGCACAGGGACAAACATTTGAACCTCAGAAACTGTCTAAACTACCTGCTTTATCTGTTCTGATGCAAAGACTCAACTACCCAGACTGTTCTAGACTGAGGAAGGACACAGAATCCCTCCATCTCCCTCTCCTCCTTCCCTGCATGCCTCCCTTGGCCTGCTGGGAGTTCTCAGTGGAGAGGACAGGAGCCTCGAGTCAACCTCTGACCTTTATTTACCCTTGCTGGGGAGGGACTCTGTACTGTGTGTGTGTGTGTGTGTGTCTGTCTGTGTGTGTTGTATTGTGTGAGTAAAGCTGCTCTGTAGAGGTGTGTTTGTTACTGTGTTACACACACACTCCTGAAACTACTGTAAGAACTCATCAATGTAAATATATACTGTTCACACCCTGCCCCCATATCAACCAGTCAACCAATCAAACAGTTATAGTTTATTTGTACAGCACCTTTTACAAAGTATGTTTGTCTCTGAAACTAATATCCTACCCTAGTACACTGCAGGAGAGCCGACCTTGAGAGTCAATGACCCATCCTACCTCGGATCCTGCTTCATACACACGTCTGGCCCTACGGTTGGACCGTGCAAGACGTTTGCGGTGTAGGGTTTATGGTTTTATGTTCATTACAGAGGAGAGGTTAAGAGGAGAAAGAGGGTTCAGGCAGGAGTAATCTATCACTGCATTATTGATTCGGGAGCTCAGACTACAGCAGGTCGCCCGTGCCAGGTAGCCAGAGACTGGAACAATCAGCCACCACTTAAATGACCCAGCGGTCATCTCACATTCCAATATGCTACGACACCCCAGAGGGCCGCTGGGACAATCCCAACAGAACATGGCTTTGAGTGGTAAATGGGTGTTCTATGCATTGTCATTCTACGGTCCTAGAATGGCTCCAAGTTTGTGAGGAACCTAGCCTCTCCACTGCTCCTGTCTGTTTGCTGTCAGTCTGCTGAGCTCTGGGTTCTGCATCACAGATATAGGACTTAAGTTGTAATATACTGTATAAACTGTGTGTGTGTGTGTGTGTGTGTGTGTGGAAGAGTGGAGGGAGGGGGATGGTATGGTGGGGTTGGGGGGGGGCGGTAGAGCATGGATGGTGATGCGGGGAGGGGGGTTTGAATGTTGGAATCAGGAAGTCTGAGGAGGTGGGACATGAGCCTGTTTCCATGGCAACGGGCTAGGAGGGGGAGGGGTAGGGGTTTTCTCTGTACAGTGTGTACTACGCTCTGCTCTCGCTGCCGTTCCAGCTTCAGGTGACTGGGAGACGACACAATAAAGATACTGTCACAGACCGACTCAACTGTGTGTGCACTTATTTATTGTATGTATCCTTTATTGATCCTGGTGAGTCCCATCGATATAGGAATCTCTTTTTTCAAGGGAGCCCAAGGTGTGTGTGTGTGTGTGTGTGTGTGTGTGTGTCTGTGTGTCTGTGTGTGTGTCTGTCTGCCGTGGAGATATGGACTGGGTTACATGAGGCTTACTGGGTTAACTATTTTCACATCAGCGCAGGCGAAGAGGAGGAATTCTGCCTCACTGCACAATCAATCGCTCAACTAGAACAATC
>NC_139671.1:11160749-11163249 GCF_951799395.1 Argentina silus
AGACACTGTCTCTTCCTTACAGATCTACTACAGTCATAATCACAGTTTTGGTTCATATCATTAACTATCTCACACCCACACACACACACACACACACACACACACACACACACACACGAAGACACACACACGAAGACACACACACACACACATACAAAGACACACACACACACACACACAAAGACACACAGACACACACACACACACTCACACACACACACACACACACACACACACACAAAGACACACACACACACACACACACACACACACACACATACACACACACACACACACACACACACACACAGACACACAGAGACACACACACACACTGCCCACTAGTGGATGCTATCTGCATAGTGAATGTGTATACACACATCCGAGACCCTAACCCAACACTGACACAGAAATCCAAGCCTGGTGAGAATTTTGATCATTCAGTATGTGTGTGTGTGTGTGTGTGTGTTTATTGCAGGAGAGGCTTGCAGCTGATCGGGGGCTGAACTTTGATGTAAATAAACAGCAGAGACAGCTCATCGCTCAACTGGAGAACAAGAACAGGTATACAGTCGACTGACTGACTGATCAGAGACCAGTTGATGAGGTGTATTGTAAGGGAGTTGCCTTCACTAGTGTCTCCTTCACAATGTGACACACAGCTCTGTGTGTGTGTGTGTGTGTGTGTGTGTGTGTGTGTGTGTGTGTGTGTGTGTGTGTGAGTGTGAGTATGTGTGATGTGAGTCTGTCTGTCTGTCTTTCTGCCTGTCTGTCTCTGTCTGTCTGTCTGTCTGTCTGCCTGCCTGTCCGTCTGTTCGTCTGTCTGTCTGTCTGTCTGTCTGCCTGCCTGTCCGTCTGTTCGTCTGTCTGTCTGCCTGCCTGCCTGTCTGTCTGTCTGTCCGTCCGTCTGTCTTTCTGTCCATCTGCCTGCCTGTCCGTCTCTCTGTCTCTCTGTCTGTCTGTGTCTGTTTGTCCGTCCGTCTGTCTGTCTCTCTGTCTGTCTCTCTGTCCGTCTGTCTGTCTCTCTGTCTGTCTGTCTGTCCGTCTGTCTGTCTGTGCTGATGTGTGTGTCTTCTATTTCAGAGAGATCCTGGCAGAGATCCAACGTCTGCGAGTAGAGCATGAGGCGGCGTGCCAGCCGAGCCCAGACAAGAGCCACACCAACCCCACGCTGCTGGCCGAGCTACGCCTGCTCAGGTACCCTCCTCCCCGGGCACAGCCTCTACTCCAGGCCCAGGCTTCACTGGAGCTCAGCTGGGGCCTAGCACTCCGGGGTTAAGGCAGCCCCACATAGCTCCATAGCTACTCTACCCAATACATATATATCATATCCCAGTACTTAGACCTCTGATATACTGTCTTAGGCAGAGGAGGGATGAGCTGTATCTGTTTGTGTTCCAGGCAGAGGAAGGATGAGTTGGAGCAGAGGATGTCAGCTCTGCAAGAGAGCAGGAGGGAATTGATGGTACAGCTGGAGGGACTGATGAAGCTCCTCAAGGTGAAACAATACACTTTTGAAACGGTCCTCAGCATGCAGTGTTTGCTGTCAGACACTAGAGGGCACTGCTTCCCCTCAGTCAACAGGTCAATACTTTCTTACAAGCAGCAGTTTTCTCTCTCCCTCACTTCTTACTTGTTCCCTCCTGTCATCCCTCACACTCTGTCTCTTCTCTCTCCCTCCGCTCATCTCTCCTTTCTCTCTATGGAGATATTTATAGGACTTGTTTTTCCCTCTTTGTTGCACTCTCCTAGTTTCTCACTCTTTCCCCCTCTTTCTCTTTCTCTCTTCTCTCTGTTTCCATCCCTCTCTCTGCTGCACCCTGCAGGATGAGGAGCAGAAGCAGGCTGTAAGTTCCCTGATAGAGTTCCCCTGATAAATTGTGTGTGTGTGTCCCATACTTGTTTATGAGAAGTGTGTATGATTTTAATCTTGATCTCTCTTTTTTTTTCTCCCTGTCAGGCGCAGGCGGCAGGCTCCGCCCAGGCATCTCCCTCTCGCCCAATCCCCACGCCTGTCCGCTCAGCTGGCCCCTCCCCCTCTCAGACACACATGCACGCCCCCCAGGACTCACTAGCTGGGGTGGGAGGGGACGTGCAAGAGGCCTTTGCTCAGGGTAAGACTAGAGAATGTGTGTGTGTGTGTGTGCGTGTGTGCGTGTGTGTGTGTGTGTGTGCGTGCGTGCGTGTGTGCGTGCGTGCGTGCGTGTGTGTGTGTCTTGATCTCTCTCATTCTTGCTCTCTCTCCTTCTCTCTCTCTCTCAGGCCCGAGGCGGAATCTACGTAATGACCTGTTAGTAGCAGCAGATTCCATCACAAACACAATGTCCTCACTGGTGAAGGAGCTTCACTCTGGTATGGGTATACACACAGAGAGAGAAAGAGAGAGAGTTCCCCAGATACACACACACACACACACACACACACACACCGTGTATTATTTCACAGTCACAGACTGTCTGAATTCAATTGCACTTAAAATTGCACAGAAAGTAAGCGATCC
>NC_139671.1:11173249-11175749 GCF_951799395.1 Argentina silus
GACTAACTATAGAAAACAGAGAAAGAGAGAGAGGGAGGGAGGGAGAAAGAGAGAGCAAGGGCAGGCGGGCGGGCGGGCGGGCGGGCAGGCGGGTGGACAAATAATGTTACTCTCCCTCTTTTTCTCTCTCCAACTACTCTCTCTCTCACTGCTGAGTACTATACTGTAATGATGATAGTTCCATGGATAAATGGATTAGCTCGCTCCTCCCTGCTCTCCTTGAGCTATTTAAAGACTCCCCCCTTCTCTATCTGCTCCCTCTCTCTCTGCTATACTGAAACCATGTGTGTGTGTGTGTGTGTGTGTGTGTGTGTGTGTGTGTGTGTGTGTGTGTGTGTGCGTGCGTGCGTGCGTGCGTGCGTGCGTGTGTGTGTGCGCGTGTGTGTGCGCGTGTGTGTGCATGGTCTTTACGAGTTTAGGATCAGATATGTTGAATTCCATATTCAATCACTCCATGGTGATGATAGGACTGGAGGCACAGTAATCTGATCTTAGATCAGTGGTGAAGGGCAACTTCTACCAGCCTCTCAGCCTTTCTGCAGTAAAGGGAACCTGTTCCTCCCTGAGAGAATGGAAACATAAGTGACAGCTATCAGAAGAAGGAGTCAGTGTTGATATTAATGACAGTGTTTTAGAAAGGTCAGCTGTTTCTGCTCTCTCTTCACCCCTCTCCTAGCGTTGTGGAACACAGGTACTTTCCACCGCTCACTATACCCGTGTTGCTGGGTTACACATGCATGAGGTCAGTGATAAATGTGAATGAAAAACAGGAAGTGTGCAGCAAAGAGACGCGGAGTGAGGAAGTACTGTAGAGGATGGGTGAGAGGAAGACAGCGAGAGACAGAGGGTGAGAGAGAGAGACAGAGGGTGAGAGAGAGGCAGGGAGAATGGTGTGTGTGTGGTTGTGGTCAGTTACTGTGCAGGTGATGTCAGTGTGTGTGAGTGTGTGTGTGTGTGTGTGTGTGTGTGTGTGTGTGTGTGTGTGTGTGTGTGTGTGTGTGTGTGTGTGTGACACCTCCTCTATGGATTCAGTAATGTGCTTCTCTCTTTCTTTCTCTCCTCCTTCCCCTTTTACCTTGAAATAAGTGTATCATGCTTTAATTCTTATTGGATGGCCTATAGGCCAAAATGTATTCAATATATATATGATACTGTAGCTGTGTGTGTGTGTGTGTGTGTGTGTGTGTGTGTGTGTGTGTGTGTGTGTGTGTGTGTGTGTGTGTGTGTCTGTATGTGTGTGCGTGTATGTATGGAAGTCTGTAGTGAAGTTTGTCCAGAGGCACTTTGTCTCCTGTGTTTTATGGATCTTCTCACCTGTTCATTATGGTCTCTGCGGGCTTGTTAGCGCTGCCTAGCATTAGCGTAGCCTTTGAGCTCCACACTCTGCCCCAGTCATCCATCGCCTTAAAGACCAAACTATAAAACCTGCTAGCCTGTTAGCGACACATCTATAAAACCTGCTAGCCTGCTACAGCGGGCTGCATTATTAGTGGTAAGCGTCATTAAACACATACTGTTGTGCTAGTGTGTTACCGGTCGGCTTCATTAGATACATACTATTGTGTTAACAACAGCAACAGGATTATCAAAAAGTATCATTAAACACCCACTGTTATTCTAGCCTCATTAAATGCAGTATGATTGTGTTATTAGTAGCTAGTTTCGTTTAACTCTTTTGTCATGCCATTAGCAGTTAGTTTCTATAGTTACTATTCTATGAGCAGAGTAGCCTCATGCTATTAACGGCTAATGGCTAGCTTCATTAAACTCACAGGGCTTCCGTTATAAGTGCTAATTATCGTAGCACTCGTTAGCCTGCAGACACCCCCCATTGGCAGTATTCAGTCTGGACTCTGCCCCCTCCATTAGGTTTGGTGTGTGAGGGCAGGGCGTAGGGGGGTGGTGTAGGGGGGTGGGGGGGTCATTTACACTGATCCTGTGCAGACACCCCCACCCCCCAGGCTTACCTGCTCAACATCGGGCTAACAAGGGTAGACTGTAATAGACCCAGGGTGTGTGTGTGTGTGTGTGTGTGTGTGTGTGTGTGTGTGTGTGTGTGTGTGTGTGTGTGTGTGTGTGTGAAAGGGTCTCAGTAAGTGAGAAGTCATATTTAAAAACAGCTCTGCTGTAGCTTTAGTTTTATCTGTGATTATTTAGTCAGGCTTTTAGTAGAGTGTGTTCTGGACAAAGGGAAACTCCCCTCACATTTCTGTGTCTGTGTCTATGTCTGTGTGTGTGTGTGTGTGTGTGTGTGTGTGTGTGTCTCTCTCTCTATCCCCCCCCCCCTCTCTCTTTCAGGACCTGGTGAACTCTGATCCATGTGCTAACGCCCCCCCAACCCCCCCTGAGGAGCCTGACCCCTCCCCTCGCAGGAAACGTGGCCGCCGGAAACTAGAGCACCCCGAGAGACGTGAGTACACACACTCATACTGTATAACTCTGATGCAGTGCACACACACACACACACACACACACACACACACACACACACATACACACA
>NC_139671.1:11180749-11183249 GCF_951799395.1 Argentina silus
TTTTAAGCAAAAGGAGAATTGAGACTTTACGTGGTTATGAACATTCCGAGCCATTTTCTCACCTCCCTCTGTGCTGTGTGTGTGTGTGTGTGTGTGTGTGTGTGTAGGATGATCGGGGGTTTGGAATCGGCACGCTGGTATTTGGGAAGCTGCGGGGGTTCTCCTGGTGGCCAGGCAGGATCGTGTCCTGGTGGATGAGTGGGCGGAGTCGAGCCGCAGACGCGACACGCTGGGTCATGTGGTTTGGGGACGGGAAGTTCTCTGTGGTGAGTTTGAACCCCCAGTCTGAGGTGGGAGCCCTCAGGTGTCTGATGTGTTTGGGTAGAGTTCCAAGCCTTTGTCTGTGTATGGTTTGCATGACATAATTTCATGTGTCTAGTTCCTAATCAGACCACCACCCCCCCGCCCCCCCCCCCCCCCCCTCTCTCTCTCTACATCCCCTCCGTCTCACGACTCTAGGTGTGTGTGGAGAAGTTGATGTCCCTAAACGAGTTCTCCTCAGCGTTCCACCAGCCCACCTACAACAAGCAGCCCATGTACAGGAGGGCCATCTATGAGGCACTGCAGGTACACCTCCAGATACTTGACCTGCATCTATTACATTCCAAAGAAATGTGTCACAAAGGTCCAAAAAGTCAATGAAGAGATTTAGACACTGTGTGTGTGTGTGTGTGTGTGTGTGTGTGTGTGTGTGTGTGTGTGTGTGTGTGTGTGTGTGTGTGTGTGTGTGTGTGTGTGTGTGTGTGTGTGTAGGTTGCGAGTATGCGGGCAGGCAAGCCTTTCCCCTCCAGTGGTGCAGGTGATGACGCAGAGGGCCAGGGGGTGGAACTACAGAACAGACAGATGATCGAGTGGGCCATGACTGGTTTCCAGCCCAGCGGACCACAGGGACTGGACCCACCAGAGGGTACACACACACACACACACACACACACACACACACACACACACACACACACACACACACATTCTCTTTTATCACCTCTTAACATCTGAACACTCTGTAATGTTGTAGCTCTTTAACAAGACCCAGCTGAGATTGTGATAAGCTGACTCTTTACCCCCCCCCGCCCCCCACACCCAGAGGAAAGAAACCCATATAAGGAGGTGTATCCTGAGATGTGGGTGGAGCCAGAGGCTGCATACACCCCTCCTCCTCCCAAGAAACCCCGTAAGAACGCAGCAGAGAAACCCAAGATCAGGGAAGTCATCGACGAAGGGAGCAGAGGTACAGACGCGCGCATGCACGCACACACACATACACACACACACACACACACACACACACACACAGACACACACACACACACACACACACATGCGCACATGCGCACACACACACACACACACACACACACAAACAGGCTTACACTTGCACACATGTGCTGACATCTCTCTGACTCTCTCCTGATGCACTGTGTTTCCTTTCAGAGAGACTCATCTCAGAAGTCAGACAGAAGACCAGAAACATTGAAGGTAAATACCGTATCTCTGATCTAGATAATCTCTATTCTCGTTACAGTATGCTATCTCTATTCTAGAAACCATGAGTTGGTTTGACCAGGGGAGGCTGGTGGAGGCAGAAATCGGAGGACAGGCTCATTGTACCTCCGATTTCTACCTCCACCAGCCTCCCCTGGTGTTGAGGCTAGAAATGTATCCCAACATACGCTATAGTATGAGGGATCTATTGACCATGCACGCTAAACACTGTGTGTCTCTGTGCAGATATGTGCATCTCCTGTGGCAGTCTCAATGTGTCTCTGGAACACCCTCTGTTCATGGGAGCCATGTGCCAGGGCTGCAAGGTACGCACACACACACACACACACACACACACACACACACACACACACACACACACACACACACACACATGCACGCACGCATGCACACGCGCACACACGCACGCAGGCACACACACACAGACACACAAACACACACACTCACACACACACACACACACACACACACACACACATACACACAGACACACACACAAACACACATACACGGGGGTAGGCACATACATACAGCACATACACACACTAAACCTGTGTCTTGCCTCTGTAGAACTGTTTCCTGGAGTGTGCGTACCAGTATGATGACGATGGCTACCAGTCCTACTGCACCATCTGCTGTGGGGGGAGAGAGGTGCTCATGTGTGGCAACAACAACTGCTGCAGGTCAGCACACAAACACCTGGACCACCGCGACCAGACACAGAAATACACTATACTAGACCAGACATAGAAATACACTATACTAGACCAGACATAGAAATACACTATACTAGACCAGACACAGAAATACACTATACTAGACCAGACATAGAAATACACTATACTAGACCAGGCAGACATAGATGAATACCATAGAAGACCAGACATAGAAATAACACTATACTAGACCAGGCAGACATAGATGTACACCATACAAGACCAGACACAGAAATACACCCGGCAGATACAGACACTATGCTAGACCTGTAGAGACAAAG
>NC_139671.1:11188249-11193249 GCF_951799395.1 Argentina silus
TCTTCCCTGTGTGTGTTGTAGCTGTAGTTGAAACCACCCCTGGGCTATAATCAACACACACACAGACACACATACACACACACACACACACACACACACACACATACTGTACTGTACACACAGAGAGACTTGTCAAATCAAAGTGCTATCCTGCTATTAACACACACACACACACACGCACACACACACACACACACACACACACATATATACAGTATTCAGAGCTCATGGTTCTGTTCAGTGACCAGCCGTGCTTCGACTGTATAAAACATCACTAAAACAAACGTACATACCTGTGCTCTCAGTGTACTGTAGGACTCCAGGTGCTTTTCATGCCTGACCAATCTATGGAGCTGGGTGCTAAAGTTATACTGGCCCTGTGGCTGCAGTGCAGGGCCAGGCTAGGGTCAGGGGAGGTGGAACAGACAGGTACTTTGTTTTCACAGCCAAGACCTGTCACTGGTGCTTCTAGTCCGTCCAGGGACCCCAATGACCTTCCTCAGCAGCAGAAACACCAGCTTACTCACTCAAACACATACACACACACACACACACACACACACACACACACACACAATAACATACACAGTAATACATGCTGTAAACCAGCAGGTTTGCAGCGACTCATCGGTTTACATTCTTCATACAGTTAACTTTCAGGTACTTTTATATACCTAACTGGTTTTTACAGTACACCTGCAGGTGTACACAGTTTTACTGCAAACACACACTTCCCTACAGTACAGATAAACAACACATGGCAGAGTTTTTATGCTCCTCTGACGACTTGTTTTTCCGACACTGTTCACGCTGCCTGTCTCACACTTCCCATGGTGCAACTGGGTGTGACATTATATCCTGCTCCATTTGGTGCTCCAACCAGGGTTCCCCAGGTGCTGTCAGTCAATCAGTCCGTCAGTCAGTCAGTCAGTCAGTCAGTCAGTCAGTGTGTACTACAGATTATCACCTTGGATTAGGAACTGATCAATGAACACAATCTGCTTTGTGTGGGTGCTGTCTCTCCTGTCAGGGGTTACAGATTGGTGCTCTGTCACGGCACAGACCTAGCAGAGACTAGAAGGTAGTGAATGATGTATTATACTGAAGGGAGTTGCTGGGTAGAGCACATGAGGCAGTGGGCTGGAGTGATAATCAATAATTCTCTGTTGTCTGATGATGTAATTGGTCGGTACTTAGTTAGTGAAGTTGCTGTTCTCCTGTTGACCACTTTAGCGAGGCGAAGGCTGGATGCGGTCGCATACACACACACACACACACACAGACACACACACACATACACATATACACACACATCTGTGTGAGCACACAGACAGACAGTTAGACAGAAAGACAGACAGACAGACAGACACACACACACTCATAGATAATGCTGTCACACACACAGACACTCATCTCATCGATGAAATTAGGTTTTAAGAGAGGAGGAACCGAAGGTGTTTCAAAAGGTGCTAAACAATTTTATCTGAAAAATATAAAAAAGTATATTGTTAGGAGAATAAATCGAGTTTGTCTTTACAATGACTGTATTTAAGTTGCCGTAGTAATGACAAGGCACTATTATTATTTTACTCTTGTATGAATATTAACTAAAAGGCATTTTAACTTTGTACTTGAAAAAAATTTAAGAAATGAAGCGTGAATAAAACGGACTGATTCATGTGTTTTAGCCTATAGAGCTTGCTGTCGCTGTGCCTAACTGTGGGAGTCATGTGCTGTGGGATGTTACAGATACTTTGGAACAAGGTTTCTCAACCGTGGTCCTGGGGACACGCTATGTGTGTTTTCAGCTGTTGTCAGCTCATCCAATTTACCCCCATTACCAAAACGTTCTTACACGGTCAAAAAAACAACCATTTTGAAATATTCCATGTGCCTAAGTGTGTATTTCTGAAAATGTTCTAAAGACTCTCAGTGTCTTTCAGTCCCATTTGTTTCCCATTTGATCCCCAGCAGATATAATCTGTGTTTAATTGATGCTCAGCTGGAGTGAAATGCAGCGTACGAACGGTACACAGTGGGTCCCCCAGGATCAACGTTGAGAGACACTACACTAGGCAAATGTTACTGTTATATTTGTGCTCTCCTTATCTATGGCGGCCACATACGCCTCCACCCTCCAGTAGTCAACATTCCCAACTGCAAACAGTTTTGTGTTCAGTTTGATGCTGGTTTTAGTTTTATTAGACGTCTGTTCTGTTCCTGTGGTCTAGGTATCTAAAGGCAGCCGAAGTGTGTGTGTGCGTGTGCTTGTGTGTGTGTGTGTGCGTGCGTGTGCGTGTGTGTGTGCATGCGACATGCATGCATGCGTGTGTGTGTGTGTGCGTGTGTGTGCGAGAGAAAGTGAGAGCTGTCTTACTGTGAGTTCATTGTGACATATAGCCCTATAGGTGGCGTATATAGCAGTCAGAGTAGGACCAGTCCTTCCATGCTAGCCCTGGTCTCAGAGCCCAGGTGGAAGAACAGATACAGTTATGACACCCTCCTGCTTCTGTACTGGTGCTGGAAACACTTGAATAAATCAACTGTTTTTGTGCTGAACAAAGTGTCTGTCGTTATTCATCTGCAGTCTTTGAGTCCACAGCAGTGACATAAACTGCTGGGACCATATATACTGAAAAATGGAGGCACTCACTGCAATGTAAGTAGCATTGGATAAAAGCGTCAGCTAAACAGAATATATTATATTATATTAAACTGTGTCAGCAGTCAAAAGCATTGGGTTGGTAAAGGTGAAGGTCCAGAAGCCAAGTTCATTTTCACTATACTGTATATCAGAAATGAAAGAGGGAAGCATAGGAGGAAAATGAGACGAGGAGGGAGAAAGAGGAGGAAGAGGAGGAGGAGAGTAGGAGAGGAGAGGAAAGGAGAGGAGGAGGGAGTGGAGAGGAAGGGGGGAAGGAGAAACAAAGGGTAAGACTCCACTGCTAAGCTCGGTGGGGCTCCTCTGAATGGTAATGACCTGTAGCTAGTTAGTCCTGGTTTGGTCTTTGGTAACCACTGAAATGTGCTAGGCACGCCCCTTTGGAAACCAAGGAGAACGTATGCGTTCCCATACCCCTGTCCCTCATTGGTCAGCCCTCCTGTCGCTCTGGTGGAGTGACGAAGTTGCTGTTCGGGCTCGGGCGCGCGGGGAGCATCTGCAGCTCGCGCAGTGCCAGCTGTCATCGGCTCGCCAGGAGAGGAGAACGGAGGGAGGCTCGTGGCAGAAACGGAGGTTTTTGAGAATCTGATAAAGAGGGTATGTACAGGAGGGCGACATATGACATCTGATATTACTTATTTAAACCATATCCATCACATTCAAACCCCTTCAACGTTGTTTCGTGATGTATTTCTGTTCGGTGTGTAACGGGGACAGAGCTGTTGGCACCGGGAGGGTCTTTGCGAGAGCTGCTTCTCCATGCCGCACACACACACACACACACACACACACGCACACACACACACACACACACACACACACACACACACACACACACACACACACACACACACACACACACACACACACCTCGGGCGTTAACGGGTCGTTAACGATGCTATGATTAATTAATTATCAGTTTTGGTAGGTCTAGACATCTGTAGCCTATTGTATGTGCTGGTAGCATAGATGCGGTGCGGACATATCGCTGTCCAGGGCAGGGCAATACAATTATAGATTGGTTGCGTCTGTGCCATACGATTGGTGTGTGTGTGTGTGTGTGTGTGTGTGTGTGTGTGTCTGTGTGTGTGCGCGAGAGTGTTTTAGAGCCTGCCTGTGAGTGTGTGTGTGTGTGTGTGTGTGTGTGTGTGTGTGTGTGTGTGTGTGTGTGTGTGTGTACTGCCGTTATGTAAGCCGTTTATTCCACCAAAAGGACCGTGTCACGGAGAGAGAAGGCTCGATATGAGAAAGGATGTCTTATTTCTCTCCGGAACAGGGCAGTGTGACTGTCTTTGTGCCTGTGTGTGTGAAGCACAGAAGCAAGAGGTTAGAGAGAGCCTCACCCGTGTGTATATGCAAGGGTTTGGGCCTCGCTGTGGGTAGAAGTGAATGGGGCAGTAACCCCTGATGCGGGGGTGGAGACAGAACAAGAGAAACGCTGCTCAGGTGCCATTACACACAGATTATCACCAATCAATGAATCGAAACATCGTTGATGTCCACCATCTCTTACCCATATCCATTATCCAGCGAATGATCTCATTTTGTGTGTGTGTGTGTGTGTGTGTGTGTGTGTGTGTGTGTGTGTGTGTGTGTGTGTGTGTGTGTGTGTGTGTGCGTGGGTGGGTGGCTGGATGTAAGAGGAAAGTGGGGTGTTGTCCTTAATCCTGAGAGATGCCCTAGTTAATGTTGTATCTTTTGTAGTTGTTTATTCTCTATGTGTGTCTGATTCACTAATGGCTTATTCATGTGTGAGCGAAGAGAAGCACCCCCTTCCCCCAGAGTGGTGTGTGTGCACGCTTTTTGTGTGCACGTGTGTGTATGTTGGTATTAGATGCCTCTGTTTGGAGGAGGTTTGTAGCATCCTCTATCTTCTGGGTTGTAAATTCTGACGTTATGGTTAGCTTGGCCATGGCTCTGATATTGCCCTCATTCCATAATGCGGCAGACACGCACGCACACATACACATACACACACACACACACACACACCCGCGGCATTGGCTCTGTGAGTAGACCAGAAAGGCGGGCATGAGCCGGCAGCTGTCTGCTCCTCTCTATTCATGTACAGCATGCATCAACTCACACACACACACACACACACACACACACACACACACACACACACACACACACACACACATATTTACATGTCACACACACATGCATTACACATGCGGCTCCATACACACGGCCAAGCACATGGACTACTGACTCACTTTTGATATGGTCAGAAGAAGGGGTTTGTAAGTACACAAACAGACACACAGACACAGACACAGACACACACACACACAGACACACACACAGACACACACACACACACACGCCCAGATGT
>NC_139671.1:11203249-11231701 GCF_951799395.1 Argentina silus
ACAGACACACACACACACACACACGCACACACACACCGGATGGCTCAAGTCGAGGATGAGTGATGATGTGTTTGATTGATTGTCAGGTGGGAGGTAAGATGGATGAGAACCGGTTTGTTGCGGTCACAAGTTCCAACGCAGCAAAGATCTACAATCTGTACCCCCGCAAGGGCCGCATCATCCCAGGGGCCGACGCTGATATTGTGGTCTGGGACCCCGATGCAACCAGGTACTTCACACACACATACACATACAGGCACGCAAGCACGCACCCACCCACGCACACACACACACACACACACACACACACACACACACACACACACACACACACAGTGACCCCTCTCTCTCTCTCTCTGCAGGACTATCTCAGTGAGTACGCAGGTGCAGGGTGGAGACTTCAACCTGTATGAGGGTCTTCGTTGTCATGGAGTTCCCCTGGTGACCATCAGCCGTGGGCGCCTGGTGTGTGAGAATGGAGCGTTCATGTGTGCAGAGGGCTCCGGAAAGTTCTACCCACTCAGGACATTCCCTGACTACCTCTACAAGAAGATGGTGCAGAGAGAGAAGGTAGGCACACACACACACACACACACACACACACACACACACACACACACACACACACACACACACACTGCCTCTCTCTGTCTCTCTCTTTCTCTTTCAAAGGTCCATAAACACTGTGTCCCTCTCACTCTCTCTTCCCTCTCTTTCTCTCTGCTAGAGTCAAGCCTTGAAGGGAGTGGACAGGACCCCCTACTCCGGTGATGTTGCCACGGTGGCCAACTCTGGGAAGAAGGAGGTGGGGCCATTGGATGGGGACACGCCCCCCAAGGCCGTTGCTCGACATGTTGGGGTCAGAGACCTGCATGAGTCCTCCTTCAGCCTCTCAGGTTTGTGTGTGTTTGTGTGTGTGTGTGTGTGTGTGTGTGTGTGTGTGTGTGTGTGTGTGTGTGTGTGTGTGTGTGTGTGTGTGTGTACGTGTGCACCTGCAGTTTGCATGTCTGAGCTCATGATAGTAGCATTGGTGCATGCATGACTCAAATCTTGTGTTTGTCTTTTCCCTCAGGCAACCAGGTGGACGACCATGTCCCTAAGAGGTCCTCTGCCCGCATCTTGGCCCCACCCGGTGGCCGCTCCAGTGGCATCTGGTAACCACGGATACTGGAACGTCGACGGTCCTAGCCACGGCAGGCACCACAGCTTTTGTACATTTCTGAGCAACCAGGAAAACTGCACTGATTTTCTACCACAGGGTTGGAGTTAGCGAGATTAGCTAAGGGAAAAATAAACCCAAGCAACTGGTTTCTAATTGGTTGAAGATCTAATTGACGGTCTGTGATTTGCCAAAGTGAGTCTGGGAATGTAATTGATGTCTGATTAGAGTGATTGACTGATTATACTGAGATATACTGTAATGAGAGAGAAGGGCTATGAGCTAGCAGATTTCAACTCTATTGAACAAGTTATGTCAAACTTAAACGTATGTGGTCTTATGAGAATGAATCAACATAAATTATTACACATTGCCTATCATCTTGACACACAGGTGGCCACCAGACCAGGAAAAGTATCTAAACAAACTTCTGTGAAAGATCAAAACCAGTACAGTTTTTGATGTGTTGACGAAATTGGTGTTAACTAAGATATTTAAACAATGGTAAAAGTATTTAAACCCCTCACTCACACTCAAAATATCTCGCTCACACACACACACACACACGCACACGCACGCACACACACACACACACACACACACACACTCACGCACACACATAGACACACCATAGCTGTAGAATAGTTATGAGGCAATGTGCTTTTTGTCATCATGTCCTCCTCGTTAACTTGAATATCCCAGATTTCTGTTTGTGATGGTACCACCCCTGTGGTCGGTCTCCCAGTATTATAGTTTAGAGTTATAGTTTTTAACAGTTATATAGTATTTTATAATGAGCTGCACTGTATGGTGATGAAATCCAACTGCTTAAAAAACTCTCTGACCTCTCATCTGACAACAGACTGGGTTCAGAGGTTAAAGGGTCAGGATGACCCCACTACTTCCACTGCCACTTTCAGCTAACTGAACACTGCACATCTCAGTTTCAGTCCAGTATAGGAGAGAGGAAGAGATGGAAAGGGGGATGGGGGATAGGGGAGGAGTCAAAGTGACCTCACTGAAAGAAATGTCACTCACTCTCTGTTCCTCATCCTTTAATATCTCCACAAAGCAGATAGATTGAGCTGCACAGTCTCACAAACACTAATGATTCCTCTCATTTACACTTGAACTTTGTCATCTGTCCTGTGGATGTCTCCCATTCCTGCCAACAGTGTTATATTTACCCATGACCACGTTATGTATGAAATATATATTGAGGTTATTTTTCTTTTTTAGTTGATGAAATATCTGTGCCAATGTGAATCACTGTGCCACACCCCTGCATGAGCACTACAACTGCTGTATTTTTTTATTTTTTTTATCACTACCTTTAATCTTGAAGTTTTCATGGTTGGATGGTTTAGTTGTTTTGAAGGCACTGTGACTGGTTAGTGACTTTGTGTCTGTATAGCCTTGTGTTGGGCGGTGAACCTGTTGAACCTGTAAGTGGCTGCTTATTTCTTATCACATGGATGAGTGCAAAAATTAATTAAAAAACACAATAAAACACTCACAATTCTCTGTCATCTGTCACCTATCTCTCTCTAGTCTCTACTTTGTGCCATTGATGAACAGCACTAGGTGGGATTAAGTAGGTGCCATCACTGTCCACAAAATGAACTGCTTCTCATATCAACAAACAGAAATCTGTCACAATTTATTTGAGTGAGTTTGATTTCATCCAGTGCAACTCACAAGAGCATTAAAATACGGAGGCTGAAACAACCACATCATGTGATCACTAAGTTGTGTTTTGGCACAAAAGGTTGATATTTTATCAGAATATAAAAGTTTTCCGCATAATACATTTACTTTATTTGGATACTCGTGAGAGGGTTTGGTTTCGAATATCATTTTCACCAATTATTACAGAGGTACAGTCAAATAAGCCCTATCTGTGACTAGTATTATTATTATATTTTCATTTGGATGTTAATTGTGTTTATGATACTGCAGTATGATAAACACAACATCAAAATGATAATACTAGTAATACTAGTCACAGATAGATGTCCCAGCATTTCACATCCTATACTACCCTGTTACATTTATCAGTATCAGATAGATATACATATATGTTTTCAGCAGAGATGGTTTGGTTGCTGGCTCAAAGACTAAAGCCAAAAGCTCAAATTCACTATACCGAAGTGTAATCTCCTGGAACTCAGCATGGCGATGAATGGAAAATCGTTCCAGTGTGGCGCAGGTCGAATCCTACAACTGTGATAGGCAGTCCGCGCAGGCGTGTAGGGATCTACGAGCTGAGCCGAGCTTGTGGTTGGTGGCTGAGTTGGACAACCCGCGCTACCACACTGAACAGGCTCTAGCAACGGAATACCGGGCTACCTACGCAGTAGTCACACACCGGATCAGAAGGACAGCGTTCGTACGACAGGTGAGACAGATATTCCTTCAGACTTATGAACAACGCTTTTCAACATTGATCACTGACTAGATGGACAGGTATCTTGGTTGACTTCGTTGCCTCATGTGGACAGTCGGACTGTCACTACACAGTAATTCCTGTTGAATATAGTGTCCATCCAGTGTTGCGGGCTTGTGAGTAGCTACGATGTGCGTGTGTGATATTATGAGGCCTCCACAAGGGGGTAGGCTAAAACATACCCGTTTTCTGTATGACAGCATCAGGGAAATAACGGTACACCGTTCAACAGTGTTGGTGATGACTGTCTAGACAGTTGTATTAACGCGTAGCGTTTAATTCGCTTAGCCATGATGTAGGTAGATTATAGCTAGCTAGCTAGCCCAACGCAGTTTAATTCAACTTGGGGCCCTACCCTACGCAGTGAAACTTGCTAGCATTTTTAGCTAGCTGTCACTACCATAGCCCCAACAAGTCATTGATAATCTTCTAAAACCACGAGAGAGTGTTGGCTTTAATCTCCTGCAGTGAGACACTAAATGAGACGACATTTAGGAGACAATTTGGAGACGATTTGTCTTCTGAAATAAGAGGGGTTGGAATGGATGGGAGAGCCCCACACACACAAGTTTCGGACAGGTGTGCGTGTACATGTGCGAGTGCGAGTGAAACAGAGGTGATGTGATGTTTGGAGAATCTAGAATATTCCGAAGGAGGCAGTTCCTGTTTGAGTAACTGAGCTCATTGAGAAAGACCTGGTTTAGGGTTACACACACACACACACACACACACACACACACACACACACACACACACACACACACACACCCCTCCACCTCCTGGTCCTACCGCTTGCACTGCCTGTAGATCTAAAAGTATTGGTTATTTAGGTACTCACTGACTATAGTATTTCCCTCTGATATAGAGGTCTATTAATTGTATTACAATATTTCTTACTCCTATCCACTACTTAAACATTTACACAAGTACCCATGTGTCAAGGGAGTCTGTACTGGACTTTGGCAATTAAGCTCTTACTAGCTGCTAAGTAATCCTGAATGGATTTATTAGCTGCTAGCTAGCTATAGCTTCTCACCGACTAAAGTATACAGGGTAATGTTGTTAATGGCTTCTTGTGGATGTGTATCATAGATAGAGCAGTCCACTGAGAATCATCGTTTATGGCTGTACCTTGGTCTCTCTCTCTCTCTCTCTCTCTCTCTCTCTCGCTCGCTCCCTCTCTCTCTCTCTCTCTCTCTCTCTCTCCCTCTCTCTTTCTCTGTCCCCCTAGCCTGTGAATGTTCTAGAATCAACCACGGTGTGCGTGGGCCAGGAATGATGTGTTGTTGTTAGCGGAGTGTTGTAAAAATGTTGAGGTTGCAGTCGTGCAGTACAGCTTTAGTGAACTCTGGCCCACAGGCTGCTGTGTAAACTGTGATGTGTTGGGACATGTTTCACTGGGTGAAGGTGGACTGGCTGTACATTATGGATAAGAAATGACCCCCCTCACAGCTACAACTGTTATTGTGTGAGTGTGATAACATGCAATTGTGACTTTTTTCTCTCACTCTGTAGGTCTCTGTGTCAGGGACATCAGCACAGCTCATATCTAACAGATAACACACACCCATCACAGGTGGGGAAAGTGTGTGTGTGTGTGTGTCTGTGTGTGTCTGTGTGTGTCTGTGTGTGCTATTGTGTTAGGGTGTGGCTGGGGTTGCTGGGTCACCTATTTAAAATGAGCAGTGGAGCCCCTGCATTCCTGCCACATTTAGACTGCATCCCTTCCACATTGATTTAGGCTGAGCACTGCACCGTGGTGTCACCCTGTAAAAGAGTTTGTCACATTTACTTTACCCAGTAAGGTTTGAAAATGTTTTACCTACAGTGTACAGAGGGTGGCTTTAACGATGACTTCATGGAAACGTATTTAACACGTTTTAATCTTGAGACATCAATTGTCCGAGTCGTCACTTGGAGGTGTTCCTTCCAGACCAAATAATTGCGAAATCATTCATGTCTCAGGGCAGCGCTGACTTGCATTGGAAATGAGTTCTGGCTGCTTTGTCGCCCGCGATTGATTCTGGTCTGAACAGTCAGTAAGCGTTAGGATTACTGCTGACTGACGCTCAGTGAGCGCTCTGACGCGTCTGCGTGTGTGTGTGTGTGTGTGTGTGTGTGTGTGTGTGTGTGTTGTCCTTAGGTTCTAAGTCCTTAGATTATCTTAAATCTCACAAGGAGAGCAGGGTGACTTCCGTCTCGCGCACACACACACACACACACACTTAATTTGTGAGTGTGTACCGTTTCCTTCACATTCAGATGTGATGCAGTATACACTCACTGAGGACTTTATTAGGAACACCTGTACGCCTTCTCATGGTGTAGGTGTTGTAATGGTGTGGGGAATGTTTCCGTGGCACACTTTGGGCCTGTTAATACCAATCAGTCATCGCTTGAATGCCACAGCCTATTTGAGTATTGTTGCTGACCATGTGCATCCCTTCATGGCCACAATTTACCCATCTTCTAATGGCTACTTCCAGAAAGCAAGCAAAAGTCGCCTCAAACTGGTTTCATGAACATGACAATGAGTTCAGTGTTCTTCAGTGGCCTTCCCAGTCACCGGATCTGAATCCAATAGAACACCTTTGGGATGTGGTAGAACGGGAGATTCACAGCTTGAAAGTGCACCTGAAAGATCTGCAGGAATTGCGTGATGCAATCATGTCATCATGGACCAGAATCTCAAAGGAATGTTTCCAACATCTTGTGGAATCAATGTTCTCAAGTATATTACGCAAGTTGTGAATGGGCTGTTTGACATCTGCCATCCACAGTGGTACACTGTTGTTAACACAGTTGAGCATGCTAGAGGATTGTGTGTGTGTGTGTGTGTGTGTGTCTCTGTTCTGTCAGAATGATTGCAAAACTAAATGAGTGTTGTGTGTGTGTGTGTGTGTGTGTGCATGCGCGTGTGTGTGTGTCATCGCTAACGCTAACTCTCTGTGTGTTAACAGAAGATGGCGGTGAATGTGCATTCCACCTCGATGACCACAGACAACTTGAGCCGACATGACATGCTAGCCTGGGTCAACGACTCTCTACAGCTCACCTACACCAAGATAGAACAGCTCTGCTCAGGTAAAACACATGCACACACTCTCCCTCTCTCTCTTTCTCTCTGTATTTGTTTTTATGAAGTAATGTAAACACATTTTAAGTGATGTATTTATGTTACATGTTTGTGTGTAGGTGCTGCGTACTGCCAGTTCATGGACATGCTGTTTCCAGGCTGTGTGTTATTGAAGAGAGTGAAGTTTCAGGCTCGTCTAGAACATGAGTTCATTCACAATTTTAAGGTCCTACAGGCCACATTCAAGAGAATGAACGTAGACAAGGTGAGAACACAGACACGTGCACACACACAGACACACACAGACACACACACACGCACACACACACACACACACACACACACACAGAAACATAAAATCAATGGGACTGAGACTGCAAGGCAGACCATTAATTATATCTCTGACTGCCTCTTCTGATGCAGTCTCACACACACACACACCATTCACAATGCTCAGGCATGCATGTCACCTACTGTAACATCCTTAAAGTCCTAAGCTAGCATGAGCAAGTGTCCTGGCTGTGCATCTATCAGTGCGATCTATTTCTCCTTGTGAAGCTGAATCCCAACACACAGACAGGGGTCACACTCTCCACCGAACCCTCTGCAGTGAGATGCTCTGTGCTAGCCCATGTGATGGAACGTTACTGAACATTCAGATATAAAACTATGTTATGTAGAAAACACATGGCTCTCTGTTGTGTACCTACAACATTGGGTTTTGATGTTATGCTCTTTGCTTGACCCCTCCTTATCTCCTGCCTGTCTCTGTCTCTCCCTCTCCCTCTCCCTCTCCCCCTCTCTCTCTCTCTCTCTCTCTCTCTCTCTCTCTCTCTCTCTCAGATCATTCCAGTGGAGAGGTTGGTGAAGGGGAGGTTTCAAGATAACTTTGAGTTCATTCAGTGGTTTAAAAAGTTCTTTGATGCCAACTACGATGGAAAGGAGTATGACCCTCTACAGTCGCGACAGGGCCAGGAGGGAACCCCCCCACCCAACCCAGGTACACACACACACACACACACACACACACACACGTCTGACACTGCCCATATTGTTTCACTTCTCTTTGACCACATCCTTTATGTGAAAGACAGACAGACAGACAGACACACACACACACACACAGTATTATTACTCCCCTCCCATCCCTCCCTCTGTTCCTCCTCCCATCCCTCCATCCCTCCTTCTGTTTGACGTCTGCTGCACTTGGTAATCTGAGCAGTCACAGTATTCTGCAGCGCTACAGTCGACAGTCCATGAACCATCTGTCATCTGTACTTAGCCAGACAATGGGATTGAGTTTCATTGAGAATACTGTGACTCTGTGTTTTTTGACTTTTTGATGCTGTTCTATTTTGTGCTGTTTCGATTTCATTTAGCCTCTTTTTTTGGCATGAAGCGATTTGGACTATTTAGAATAGTTCATCACAGTTCAGAGAAGGGTTTCTATTGCCTGTGGGTTAGAGCGAGGCTGGATCAGCTTAGATGTGTACTAGCTGCTGATTGGATGCTGCTGATTGTCAGCCAGTTATTCTAATAAATAATGTATACTTTATTGATCCCCAAGGGGAAATTATCTTTTTGCACCCCCCCCCCCCCCCCCCGAGACAGCACAGCCTTAGGGAGAACACAAGCTCTGGCCTCTATTGTACAGGATCAGCCCCCGACAGGCATCCCTGGAGCAGTTAAGTGTCTTGCTCAAGGGCACAACGGCAGTGGTGGTAGAATACCTTAGATATGATGCCAGCAACCCTCCAGTCACCAGCTCACGTCCAGCCCCCTCCCAAGGTGGGGATCAAACCAGCAACGTTCCAATTGCTGGCCAGCTTCTCTAACCTACCTAAGGCTACCTGCCACCCCCCATTATGTATGTGTGGACTGGTGTTGGGAGATATTAGATTGGATATAGCATGGATACGTATTCATCTACTGGGTCGTTTGGCGGGAAGCACACGTTTGATCAAGTGAAAAAAAAAAAACCTTTGTGTATCCATTTATTCATTGTGGATAATACGTGTCAGACTATAGATTTTAGTCAGACAGTATGAAATAGGATGATGACATCACACTGATGCTCATTGGCTGCTGGCTGTGGAATGTTCAGGCCCCCAGAGGACGTCTCCCACATCGATCAAGGCTGCCCCCCCCCCACCGAGACAGATCAGCACTGCCCCCGTCCGGAGAGCGCCACCGCCCATGAACCGCAACGGAGACGCAGAGATCCTAGAACTCAACCAGCAGGTACGCACAAACACGCGCACTCACTCACTCACTCACTCACTCACTCACTCACTCACTCACTCACTCACTCACTCACTCACTCACTCACTCACTCACTCACTCACTCTCTCACTCTTCTTCTCTCACTGTGCCCCTCTCTCTCCCTCTGTCACTCTGCTGCCTGTACATGCAGATGTTGGATCTGAAGTTGACGGTCGACGGTCTGGAGAAGGAGAGGGATTTCTACTTCAGTAAACTCAGAGACATTGAGTTGATCTGCCAGGAGCACGAGGGTGAAAACATGGCCACACTCAGCAAGATCATGGATATACTCTACGCAACAGAGGTATGGATACACACACACACACACACACACATTTACACATAGATTATACATACGTACCACACACACACACACTTTCATATACACACACACACACACACACACTCTCATACACAGTCACAGTCTCACACACACACACACACACACACACACACACACATACGCCATAACACCCTGCATCCCTCTGCTCGTTTTTCCTCTAAAGCTAAGCAAGGTTAGTCATGGTCTTTCCCTGAATTGGAGACCACATACTGCTAAAAGTGGTGACGGAGGGCCAGGGTTTATTCCTTCCTGCCATCGTTTGGATGAGACCCTTTGTGGTCACTAAAGATCTCCTGGCAGTTTTTTCGCAAGAGAAGGGGTTCTAAACCCCGTGGCTTAAAAGAGTAGGGGCATAGACCCCTGGTCTCTTGGCTTAACTCCCAACCTGGCCCTCATACTACCATGGCCACCTTGTCATAGCCAGCTTCCAATTGGCTCAATCAATCCCTCTCCTCTCCCCTGCAACTCTTCCCCAGGTTGATGTTGCAAAAGAGAATGGAGTCCTCTCCATCAACTAGCCTGGTAATTGAAGGTGAATGAAATTAAGTGCACACATAAACACACACACATACAATTCACATGCACGGCACACACAGTGGTAAACGTATTTAAACCCCTCACTCACACTCAAACTCTCACACACACACACACACACACACACACACACACACACACACACACACTGTATACACATGCAGTATCTGATGTGTGACTCTGTGTTGTAGGATGGATTTGCGGCGCCAGAAGACGAAGTAATCGATGATTCGCCGCAGGGGGACCAGGAGGAATACTGAACATTCCCTTCTCTCCATCACTCCATGTTTCCTCTCTACCACTCTCTCTTTCCCTGTTGAACTTCTTCATGATTGTTATCTCTACCCCTCTTTTTTTTTTTTTTTTTTTTTTTTTACTGTTCCCCCCCCCATCCCCCCCCATGGCTGTCCATATGCACTACATTTTGACTTTGCACAGCCCCCCCCCTTGCTAGTGAGACACACTTATCCAGACATGTCTAGACCAGGGCTTGGTAGCCCTGCTAGGCTAACTCTTTACATTCTGACATGTTTTAGAGGGGATAGTTGTGCTAGCCTAGCAGCGAGGCTAACTCATGTGCATGTTAGTCTTTGTCAGACTGGTAGGCTAGGCTAATGTAATCTAATGAGATTACACTGAGAGGCTGGAGCCAACAGCCCCATCTATCTGCAGAGGGAGGACCACTCCTTCGTCATGCACACTGATAAGATATCATACACACATTCACACATGGTCACACACACACACTTACACACACACAGGACATATCAGACACACTCCCAGTCATATCATATGCACACAGTGGGCCAGTTAATTAGTGTCCTATTCTCCATTCTGCCACTCAACAACACAGATACAGTATGTGCTCACTCGTCAAGTTGTCCCTGTAAGGGGAAAAAAGTCAGTTTTAAAGCTGTTTCAACAGCCTATTTATTAGACAGCATGATGTATTTCTGTCTTTTATTTATTTTCTTATATGTTCTTTTCGGTTTCTTCAGAAATTGGGTTGGGGGGCTTGCACTAACTGTAGCAAAACAAACCAATCAGAAACAATCCAGAATGCCAACATGCAGTGATAGGGAGCAGAAGGCAGATATGACATCTGACTCAGGACTTAAGCTAGCTGCTCTAAAGCCCCATCGACGTACTTTGCATTCGCAAATATAAGGACTCTGTTGATATGAGAGTCATGATTTTGCCATCTTATCTGATCATATTGATTATCTGTCCAATGAGACGAGTCATCCTATGATCCGTTGTATTTTTATTTTTTTACGACAACAGATAATAGAATGACTCATGTCATTTGACAGCTAAATGTCAATGCAATAACAAAATGGCAAAATCCAACCACTCTCCTTTCAGATGACTTATATTTGCGGATGCAAAAATACTTCAGTAGGCTTCAAAGCAGAGCTAACTTGAGTTCTGAGCCAGATGTCAAATCCGCTTCTGCTCTTTATTAGTTATGGCCAGCAAGAAACAGGAAGACGCAATTCTATTTTTTTAATTGTTTTTATCCTGAAGAGTTTGCATTTGCATTGACTGGCTTACAGGCTAACAAGAAGCATCAATGTGAAACGTATTTATTTACTCGAGAAAGCCGACTTGTTGTCAGTCAGGCTTCTATGAATGAACAACTGCAAAAAAGAGACTACACCGATACTAACGGTTGGAAATGTATTGATTAATTCAGTTTAACAGTTTTTTAGCTGCTATCTTTATTTTTGAGTTGCTGTATTTAATTGGTTGATTTTTGATATGTTGCACAGCGTTAAAACGCCACAGCGGCTGCCTGGGGACAGGGTGTGTTTAGTTTACTGTTGTTTGACAGGTGGGGGAGTGAGAGGCGGGTCAGGCCAGTCAGACAGTGGAAACCCATGATGGTCCCACGCCCCCCTCTCTCTCTCCCCCGTCAGGGCGTCTGGTGCCACGGCAGCCGCGTGATAAACATGCATTGTTTGGAGTTTTATTACAGAAACAAAAATAAAGGTTTGGGGTTCAGACCCAAAATGAACCCCCTGTGATGGACTCTTCATTCATAGCAGAAATGCACACACTCTGTCACACACACTCTCTCTCACATACATATACACACACACACACACACACACACACATATAAATACTCTGTCTTTCTTTCCTGCTGTCTGTCTCCTTGTATCTCTCCGCTCCCTGGGTTTACTCATGTGTCTGTATGTCATTATATACTGATGGAGCATCCTCTCTCTATATCCAATCCTGCCTTTATTTGACATACTGTAGGAGAAACTAGAGGAGGAGGTAACACACACACACACACACACTAGCATACCTAAGTAGGACTTGTTTGTTTATGTCTGACACACATGCCTTTGTGTTGCAGCCCTACACACACATCTGAACATGTCAAGTCAAGCTTGATTAAAAGTGCATTTCACCGAGCCTCAGTACACCTTATAATTGAATAAGAGCAGATTAAGGCAGCAGGTTAAGGGTCATCAGGAGCTAGACTCTAGACCATAGTGAGTATTGGGGCTATTAGAACACAGCTCCACTCACTCTCCAGCACAAACACTAGCCTGCCACTGAGATGTTCTTTCAACATCTGACCATGAAACAGGCCTCTATCATACCCAGTAGAGCCATGGTCACAGTGTTATATAACCCAATGATTCATGTGATGTGTTTATATGTCTATCTTAGATTGTGCAAAGATTTGGACTGGAGTAACCTAGTCACAGCCAGTTTGTATCCTCTGTTACAGCTCTCTCCTGCTACTAGTGGCTGCATTCTAATACAGCAGGACTCTGTCTGTCTGCCAACTTTAGATCTGTCTGTCTGTCAATTTTCGACCTGCCTTTCTGCTTCTTCTCCTTTCAGGTTTTATCTGCATGCTTGTACTTTAAAGGCCCATGGTTGTGGTGCATTGCACGATTGTCTATTATGTGCATAGAAATGCAGAGAGGGATAGATTTGTGCCAGTGAAGCAGCAAGGCTAAGAGCATTTGCCCCCAGTTCCCTAGAGTGAATCTACAGTAGACGAGATCTCCCCTGCCAATGCCTGGAACAGATCCAGCATACTGATGGTATACCATTTACATTCTACATTTATTTACATTCATGGCATTTAGCAGACGCCTTTATCCCAAGCGACTTACAACAAATACATTTGTCTAAGTGAGTGAATCATCTATCCATCAGTCATCATAAGAAAAAGTGACCTATGCTAGGACCAGGGGCTATTGGCTGTCACAATGCTTTTTTATTTTATTTTAAAATTTTCAGGAGAGAAACTTGCACAGGGGGGTAGTGGGGATGAAGAGCTCTTTCGACAGTTAAGATGTAGCCTGAAGACATGGGTCTTCAATCTACGGCGCAAGATAGGTAGTGACTCGATACCAAACAGCCCATGTGTTGTTTGCAATTTAATTAGGCTACAGCGTGCAGTTGCATGGGGCATTTGGACTGAGCGGTAGGACTGTCACGGTAAAATTGTGGTGGGATATCAGAGTTCAAACATGAATCATTCTTGCTACTCGGTTCTCGCATACCGGGGACTGACGGCGCGTGAATGTAGAAGGATGTCGGTGCTGACGTCACGTCGGCAAGGAGACGTGGCACGGGGACTCTGTCAAACCCTCTGATCTACCATTATTTCTTAACACTCACAACGGGGTGGAAGAAACAGGGAGGCCATACAACAAACACACCAATATTCCTACCCTACCTAAGGCCAATAAGGTTAAAATAATGGCTTCTAATAATGGATCGGTTGGAAAGTGGGAAGTTGTGAAGAAGGGAAAGAAACCAAACAGCACTGGAGGAAAAAACCCGACTGACAAGAAATCCGGTGGCACTGGTTCCAGGAAAGCTCTAAGTGAATCTAACCAGCACTGGAGTGATTCGCTTCGTAAGTTTATATTGCAATATTTTAAAAGTAAAATATGATAATTATGTGAGGGGTTATGGTCTGGTGTTTTGTCTGCCACGCCGGCTAGCAACTAGCTAACGTTAGCTGGATAGCATATGGGCCAGCAAAAAAACCTAGAGCAAGTTAGCTAAGCTAACATCAGCCAATCAGTTCAGTGCGGATAGCTAACGGTCATTGTTAATAGTAGCTGAATTGCATTCGACATTCGATTGACAGGTGGTTATACTAGCGAGTAAGCTAGCTATCTAGCTAGTCTGGGTCAGAGTGGTATATTGGGTCTGGTTGACACAGATACATAGTATTAGCTTTAGCTAGCTAGCTGTGGACTGGTATGATTCTGGCAATGTCGGTGAATTTGAATTTGCAGAACTACACACACACACACACACACACACACACACACACACACACACACACACACACACACACACACACACAGGCAAAGTAAGGCTAAGACTGAGCCCGGCGTCGACCTCGCATGCCCCAATAATATATATAGGCGATAGCGGAGTGTTACTCGCTAGTCAGTTAGTTTGCCCCCCACAGCTATCACATACTATCGAATTCTCAATGTCTTTTGTCGATATAGATGTGTCTTTAGATGCTTGCTACGCATCTTGGTCAAAGCGATGACTAGCCCAGCCTGTGTCTCAACAAATGAAACGTCGTCATCATAAGAGTGAGCGCGGTAACAGCTCGGAAACAAGTTGTGAAATTGTATCACACATTTGAATCTCATTTCATCTTCACTCATCGTTACATTGTATCTCACGATTCTGTCCTGAAGTGCTGACACCAAATGTTTTTTTAGGACCAGTCCTGCCCTACACTGACAGCTGTCAGGGAATGGTCTATGATGTGATGTGTATGAATATCACTGCCCATCTTCTATCATGAGTTGAAATAGATAGGCCAAAGTAAAATGTATATCTCTCTATGTCTTTAACTTTAGATGTTGTACATGTGGTTTAAATGTGTTGCTGTTGCATGCATAGAAAGAAACACACATGCTGTGTAGGTTCAAATCTGAGAGTGACAACAAGGTTGCGTCAGTCCTGTCAGTGTGAGTGTTGCTTGTTTGTGCATGATACTGTGTATCATTTTCTTATCTCTGATAACGGTCCAAAGTCTCATAGAGGAATGGGGGAGCAGAGTGTCTGTGCCAACGCAGATGACTGGAGGTCGACTCAGAGAAAGAGAGAGACAGAGACTGACAGACAGACGTCATGCACAGAGAAAGAGGGGTTAGGGTTAGTATAGGGGGGGTAGTGAGGGTGAAGCGGTCTTTAGGAGGGACTGTTAAGATGTAGCTTGAAGAAATGGGTTTTCAATCTACGGCGGAAGATCGGAAGTGACTCTGCAGTCCTGACCGTTGTGGGAAGCTCATTCCACCAGCGGGGCGCCAGGACAATGAAAAGCCGTGACCGAGTAGCGCGGCCACTGCATCCATGTAGAGGCGGCGGTGCCAGGCGGGCAGCCGAGGTGGAGGAGCGGAGTGATCTTGCAGGGGTTGACAGACCATGGGACTACAGCCACAGGCAGTGTGGTTTTATGCATCTCTTTCTTTCCTTCCTGCGTGTGTGGGTCTGTGTGTATGAAGCATCCTGCCATGAATTCTTCTTCTGCTGGTGTTAGAATCCAGCCCACCCTGTAGAGAGGCCGTGTTCAGTGGACACTTCTCAGATTACCCCCCTTCACTGCCTCCCTACCGTACCTCCCAGACTCTGTACCATTAAGCTCCCTGATTACCCAAGTTTCACTGACTGCCCCCCCCCCCCCCCCCCCCCCAGAGTGCTCGCAGTGAGAAACCAGGCAACATTTGTTGGGGTGATCCCAAGCTGTAAGATGGGCTCCTCTTATCAGAACCCAGTTGAGTGTCTCTCTCTCACACTCCCATGCACACACACACACACACGCGCACTGATACCTACTGCCTCAGATATAGGGGCTTTAAGAATAACCTGTTCTGTGTGTGTGTGTGTGTGTGTGTGTGTGTGTGTGTGTGTGTGTGTGTGTGTGTGTGTGTGTGTGTGTGTGTGTGTGTGTGTGTATACTGTATATATGTAACCCATATATTTCCCTTCACCCACAACTTGTTTTTGTGAACTGCAGCCCACCCTCCCCCATCGTAGCATTAGCCCTGCCACACACACACACACACACACACACACACACACACCAGATATAGCTTTAAGCTCTCTAAGCAGCATATAGAATGATCAGTGAGCAACTGGTAGAGCCTGTCAGCACCTCCTGGAGCGTGGGTGGTGGAGAGGATGGAGGGGTGTCTGAGGCCGTGGAGAGGGTGGCCAAATGGTTTGACATGTCGGTCGTAGTGATCTGCATGTTGTGATCTCTTTCACACATGCTGATGGACATTCAGATTCCATGGAGCAGAACTGGAGAGTGGGAACTCTATTTATCATGGTATAAAAGGGCTGAGGACTGGTTCACACATGCCTGTGTGTGTGTGTGTGTTGAGGTAGTGTCTCTCTGTAGCTGTATAATGTTAGTCTTAAGTCTGTGTAGTTATAACACTCTAGCAGAGGGGTGAGAACTCCCTCTCCCTATTCTCTACCCTGAGGGGAAAAAGACAACCAATTACTGACTCTGGAATGGGAGGGAAGGAGGGAGGGAAGTAAAGGAGGGAGGAGAGAAGAGGGCAAGAAAGGTTGTCAGACAGATCAGAGAGAGGAGCATAGCTCGCCTTGTAAAACCAGCCCGATATCGCAAGCTCACATTTCAGTTGAAGCGAATTGTTTAGTGGGTTTGTTTAGTGGGTTTGCTTGACCAAGCTCGGACATAGCAGCAGGCCTTCGAGAACCATACAGGACCACTGAGCGACAGACAGACAGATCGATCTACATAGACCCCTCACCCCTTCCCTCTCTGTCACAGCGCCTCTGAAGATGTCAGAGACTTTGTTCGAGGGGTTTGAGAAGATGGCGAAAAAGCAGAACAAGGAGCAGGTACCCCCACCTGCCGAACCTCAACACAAGAAACCCGCAGCGGGCAAACCCAAGAAATCGCCCCCTGCCACGACCACACCCATCTCCACTCAGCACAAGACCCTGGAGGATGCCTTCAAAGCTGTGAGTATTGTCATACTGCCTGTGTTGAAGAGGGATGAATTGAGGGCGGAAGTCACATGCTGAATCACAAATCTCAGTTATTACATAAAAAACCCTTTTTGTTTTACGCTTATTTTTATTCCGTAATCAAATGTCTCCATCTCTTCCCCTTCCCCACACTATTTTCTCTCTCTCTCTCTCCCTCTCTCTCTCTCCCTCTCTCCTTACCTCACCCCCTCCAAATCTCTCTTTCTCTCCCTCGCGCTCTCTCTCTCTCAGTTGGAGATTGCGGAGTTGAAACAGCAGTTGGAACGCAGTCAGACTCTGTTCCCAGAGAACCCGTCCGTGTGGGTCAAAGACCTAGCGGGATATCTCAACCATAAACTGACCGCTCCAGAGATCGAGCCTACACTGAGCAGCTATGCTCACGGTCAGTAAGACTAACCTAAACCTTTACCAGTTGCTGCAACCATAACCCTGAGTTTGGTCGTAACCCTAACGCTTTTCTTTGTGGTTGCTCCCAGATTACCCATACTGCCTTGCGGGGAAAGAGCTGAAGGGCGTAATCAAGGCCCTGATTGTCCGATGCAGTGACAGTCTGCAGGACTTCTTTGATCACTGTGTCTATACCATGCTCAGGGAGCTGGACAAACAGACAGGTACACACACACACACACACACATACACAAAAACAAGCAAACACTGCTGATTTTACTATGACTATTTATATATGTCATATGATCTGATAAAAATGAAATAACAATCTCTCTTTCACTCTGTCTCTAGGAGAACCTCTCCATGGCTACAGAGTGTGTATTCAGGCCATCCTACAGGACAAGCCCAGAATAGCCACCCAGAACCTGGCTGACGTGAGTCTTGCTTTGTGTGTCTGTGTGAGACCTTGAGTCTGCCTGGGGGTTAGTGTGGGTGGGTAGCTGCTCTAGGGGCCCTTGTCTGCTGCCCTGTCTACGACAGCACTTTTTGAAACAGTTTTTTGAGCAAGAGCACATTGCGTTGATTTAGCTGATGGAAGACTATGTGGTCACAATGTTTGAACTGCAGAATGTGAAATCACACAGTGTATTGGCTATTAACCTCTCCCCTTCCACCAACCCCCCCCCCTCCCTCTCTCTCTTTCTCCATCTCTCTCTCTAGTATCTAGAGTTGTTGCGGTCAGTTCAGAACCGGCCAGTGAAGTGCCTGACCATCATGTGGGCTTTGGGCCAGGCTGGATACTATGACCTCAGCCAAGGGCTACGAGGTGAGACGCACACACACACACACACACACACACACACAGACACAGAGGCAGGCTGGCATGTAGTCACTCATACATTCACACACATGCACAAGCATTCTCTCTGTCCCTATCTGTCTCCCTGTCTCCCTGTCCCCCGCTTTCCTAACGTCTGGCAGGCTGACAGTGTGTTGGCGAGAGTTGTGGGACAGGGGTTAACTTGTGGGACAGGGGTTAACTTGTGGGACAGGGGTTAACTTGGAGCAAGAGCAAGCAATAGAAACCACTGACACACACACCCAAAATGAAATTCTGGTGTGACCCAGTTACTGACTGAACAATGTTGTGTGTGTGTGTTAGTGTGGCTGGGCACCATGCTGCCAGTTCTGGGGGTGAAGGCCCTGTCCTCGTATGCCATCGCCTACCTAGAGAGACTCCTCCTGTAAGTCCTAAGTTGAACTTTTCTTATTGTGTTTTAAATACGGTATCGATGATTTTTGTATATATATTTTTTTATGACTATTGTAGTTTGTAGTAGTGTGTTGCTTACTATAGTGTGGTTGTGCGTTCTCTTCAGGCTGCACATTAACCTGACTAAAGGTTTCGGCATCATGGGACCTAAGGAGTTCTTCCCTCTGCTCGATTTTGCCTACATGCCCAAGAATGCCCTGTCACCAAGGTAATACAGTACACACTCTCTGTCAAATGTGCTCAGATCTTAGGAGATGAGCCCCTATCCCATGCCACCTTTTGTGAAGATTCAGCTAGTTTTATACATTTGATATGGGTTGACAAGGTGCTGTGTTTTCGTGTGTGTGTGTGTGTGTGTGTGTGTGTGTGTGTGTGTGTGTGTGTGTGTGTGTGTGTGTGTGTGTGTGTGTAGTCTGCAGGAGCAGTTGAGGCGCCTGTACCCTCGTCTGAAGGTTCTGGCGTTTGGGGCAAAGCCTGAGAGTACATTACACACGTACCTGCCCTCTTTCCTCTCCCGAGCCACTCCACACTGCCCTGACGACATGAAGAGAGAGGTGAGACACGCACACACACACACACACACACACACACACACACACATCACTGCCCCAGTCACGTAGAGAGAGAGGTCTACACACTAGGGCTTGCAGTGATGAGATGGCCAAAAGCACTTTTGGAATAATATGCGATGTACATAATAACATAATGTGCGAGAAGTAAACCAAACAAAACAGAGAAATTGTTTGTTTTTAGTTGTAGTTTCATTAGCGACACTAATGTTCCTGCCTCCAAAGGTGGCTCCAATAATGATGTCAACACATGATGAATTTGCTTGTAGGGTTTATTGCTATGTCAAATGTGATCTCTCTCTCTTTCTTTTTTTTCTTTCTTTCTTTCTTTCTTTCTTTCTTTCTTTCTTTCTTTCTTTCTCTCTTTCTAGTTGCTGAGCAGTATGACAGAGTGTATGTGTGTTGATGTCCAGAGTCTGGGGGTGTGGAGGCAGCTTTACACCAAACACCTACCCCAGTCCAGGTAGGACCCTGAACATACCACCACACACACACACACACACACACACACACACTAAACACCTTTCCCAGTCCTTACAATTGTTTAATCTGGCATTTATAAGGATTTTGTAATAATGAATAATGTTCACATGTTCATACACCATGTCTCCCCCTTCTCTCTCCCCAGTCTCCTGTTAAACCATTTACTCAAGTCATGGAACGCTCTGCCACAGAAGGTAAACACATCCCCATGGTAACTGTCTGGTGACTCTCTGACCTGTCTCGTGCTGATGATGTCACCTGTGTTTAGCTGAGGGCTCGTAAACGACATTCAGACACTTGGTGGACATTCAAAGTTGAATAGAAAATGTTGAATAGAAAAGCAGTACAACATTAAAACCTTCCCCTGGGGTGCTCTGACACAGGACTGACAGAGCTGTGTTTTGTTTTTATTTTTTGGTTTGGTTTCAGCTGCGTAAAAACCTTCAGGAAACCGTCCAGTCGTTCCGGGTGACTAATGAAGAGATGAGCGCTGCAGCCGACTGTCAGGAAGTACAGGAGTGCAACGCTCTGTGCCTCGTAAGACACTCACACAACCTATTTCTCAGGGCCATAAGACATGATATTAGTGTACACAAAGCCACAAAATCAATATTATCATCTCTCTCTCTCTCTCTCTCTCTGTCTCTCTTGCTCTCTTGCTCTCTTCTCCAGGAGCTTCAGTTGAAGATGCGTGGGCGTGGGTTCCCCTGGTACAGACTGATGATGGCTCTGCTGGTGTTTGCTGCTGGCTTCATCGCTCACGATGTCAGATCACATGGCTCCTTCTCAGGTCTGACAGCACTTTGCCCCCTGACGTTCTGCTGTGAAATTGAAAAAATCCTCCGCCTCCACGTTGTTGTCACGTGACCATACTATTTCGAAAACTCCCAAGAACATTGCTCTATCGTGGAAATCGCATTAACTGTTTCTAGATTTGCACAGACATTCGGGGCTTAGCCCCAAGGGAATAATAATTACAGAGGCGGGTCTGGGAGGCCTCTCGTGGAAGAAAACAATACACGTGAAGAAACACATTTCATGGAATTCTACGTCATTTTAGATGACTGCACATTGTATTTCGACATGGGCAAATCATTCTCGCTTGTGCAATGCAGCTTCTGTTTTCAACATGTTAGCTGTGACCACTTCCTAGTGACTACCTTTGCCAGCCCAATTTGCATGCAGCAGCACACATGCAAAGGAAAGCCAGAGGGACGATACGGCAGGCTAGACATTGAAGCGATGCAAACAACGAGCCGCCTCCTCGGACAACGTTGCAACCGCATGGCTCCTCTACCAGTCATCGCTGTTAACACTGTCACTGGGCTAGGCCTCTATTAACATCAGAAAAGAAACAAAGGAGGAATTAGTTGTGTCTGAATGTACACATCTATATCAGGTGTGGAGATACTGTGTCCCCACCGGTGATAAAAAGATAATCAGAGGGAGGGATAAGAACACACACACACACACACACTCACACACACACACTCACACACACACTCACACACTCACACACACTCACACACACTCACACACACGTTCACTGGATGTGGCCTTGAATAAACGTGTCTCCTAAATGACCTTTGGTTTGTGTTGTAGACTCCACCACAGCGAGGTATCTGGACAGTTCGGGGGTGATGGCTGTGTCCCAGCAGGCCTGGAGCAAAGTGAGCCTCTACTCCCAACAGGGTTTCAGGTGGGTTCCCCTTTCCCCTTATCCCTCACCTCTGACCCCCCATCCACTACTGCCGGGTGACCCTCTCACCACTAACTAACTCACTCACTAACATCCAACCTCCCTAACCAGCATCCATGCAATTCCATCCTTATTACAACTATGATGTTTCTAATGAGGAGGAGGAGGATGGTAGGAACCGTGTTTTATATGTTGCTGTTTCCTTGTAGCTGGCTGGAGACCAACACTCCATATTACTACTCTGAGAGTGTGCGTGTGTTGGGGCCGATGATGGAGCAGGGCTGGGACAGGACCAAGGCCGCCGCAGTCTTTATCTCTGAACACACCTCGCAGCTTATCACCTGGCTCAGAGAAAACACACCTCTGCTCATAGAATGGGTAAGACACACACATACACTTTTGCTGATGAAAAGAGAAGAGTATGTCATTGTGTGTGTTGTTGATGTTATATTTTGTAAGTATTGTCTATTTGTGTGTTTTCAGTGGACTGACAGTTTTGTATGTGTTTTTCCCCTCCATAGATATACGCCAACACTCCAGACAGTGTGTTCCAGGTGTTGGAGTACCTAAAGCAGCTTCTACTATTCATCCAGCAGAATTACCTGCTACCTGCCCTATCATACACATCAGACCTATTACAGCAAGCCTGGACCAGCCTACAGGACTCCTGCAAGTCAGTAACCTAAAATAACCTCTTGAAAAAAAAGAAAAGAAAAGACAAAGCACCCAGAGGTGTTTTGGTTAGGAGAGAAGCTTGAATGGTTGTTCAGAGATGTTTTTTTAAAAGCATAGCTTTATTTCCAAAGCCTGGAATAGAGGACAAACAGTAGATTGAAACCTCAGTTTTCTTTATTATGTTTAGCTTTTTTACCCGTACCTATGATATGCTTTCTCTATTGAAGTCTGGATATCTGACGTGTTTGCTCACTATTGATTTTCTTGTCTGCAGTGGAGAGATGTAGTAATAATAATAATTATTATTCTGTGTGTGTGTGTGTGTTACAGCGGTGAGGTGTCAGTATCGTGTCTCCAGAGTCATGCACTCTCCTTCACCAACTCCACCTGGCACCTCCTTCAGGACACCACCTCTGCCCTCAAGACCTGGGCACAGGAGCTGCTGACGCGGGTGTGACACACATGCCATCATACACACATGCCATCATACACACATGCCATCATACACATACACACACACACTTACATGAACACATTTACTCACACAGTCTGAGACTGCCTTTGCTTGCGATCGCCCTTCCCCCCCCCCCCCCCCCCCCCCCACCCGCTGCCCCCCTTTTCCATGGCTCAGAAACAGAGACTCTGGGACAAGACGAGTGGATTATCTCACTCAACGGACCCCCTTTTGTCCTTTTTTTGTGTGATTTTTTTTTTTGTCAATCTGAATGCTATTTTATAACAGTTGTTTTTCTACCGGCACTTCTCACTCTCTCTCTGGGATGTACACAGATATCCCTCCCTGTCAGTTTTTCTACCTGCTGTGAACAGTACATTCTGCTTTATAAACACGTCAGTGTCGTTTATAAAGAGTTATTCTTGTTTATAAATGGTTTGTAAGCATTTATGATTTTATAAACAGTACTACTTTTGAAAAGCTGCCAAAGGGGAGTGAACATGCTCCCACTGTCCCTGAATCGTGTCAGTGATGGGAGAGAGTTATCAAGCCTTAATCTCTGTTACCATTGAGACAGAGCAGAAGTGTGTGAGAGAGCATGCAAATAGCCCTCAGAAGAGAGTGAGTTAATGAAAGCTAAAAGTGCCATCCAGAGTGTCCGATAAAGAAGCTGGGTCCTTTATAGAACACTCTGGCGCCACCTAGCCTTCTCATAGGCCAGAGGGACTTTCTGCCTATCCAGTCCTCTCAGGTGTGTGAGGGTGGGGGGAGGGGGGGGGGGGGGAGATCTCCTATGGTCCTGACTTAAAAAACTGTTACCTATGCCTCCTCTATCTTCATCCCTTTATCTCTCCCTTTCCAGTCTCTTTCTCTTTCCCCTCCCCCTCCTCCTCCCCTCCTACTACTAGTGAAAGCTGGCTGAGCTACAGAGCACAGACTGTGGATGACTACTGCTGCTTCTCTCATGTATTTATACTTGAAGGCTGATGATGATGATGTTGTTCTGTGTGTGTGTGCGTCTGTGTGCGTGCTTATGTCTGGTGTTTGCTTGGAGTTATGGGGTAATGATTGACCTCTGACCGACCTCCTGCTGTATGCTTTGATAGTTAGATCTCTATGTCGCCCCTCCCCCGTGCTCACAGGGAGGGCTGGATATGCTACCCTGGCTGACAGGCTGCTTTAACCCCTCCTGATAAGAGAGATGTGTCTGGAAACGATTATTAATATGTTACTTTATACATGTAAATGATTTATAATAAAGACTTCAGCCCCATTCAGTGCCTGTGGTTCTTGTCTGTGTTTGGGTGAATCTCTTTCTGGTGTTGACTTAGGAGAGCTTAATAAGTAATTTCTTGACTTGATGTTATTCTATTGTAATTTATGTTCATTGGTCTTGTGTAGGTGGGTTAATTTGTGCCAATAAAGGCATTTTGGAATTCTCTTTCTCTCCTCCTAGCATAGATGTGTAGACTACAATGCGCAGGTGCTGAACTTGATACAACCAGGCCAGTCGTAGTATCAACGAACCGTGTGGAAGTGTGTGCTGTTTTAAGATGGGAGCCCAAACTCTCAACGGCTGTAAACCAAACCGACTTGACAATGCTCGACAGCTAGTCAATGCCAAGATGATTGAATAGTGCAGCTAAAATTAGTTTTTTCAAAAGTTCACCTGAGGGGTATACAAAATTGATCTCTTTAGCTTTAGGTGGTGTAGAGTGAACGATAGATAATTGGTGCGCAATACTTCATGACAAAGCAATTGCGGGATACATTTATTTGGAAGTCTGTCACCAATCAACTCATGTCCATCAATCACAGGAGCAGTGATAAGCTAGGTGTTGAGTACATCATGTGAGACGCCTTTACTATTATGTAGAGGTTGTCTGTGACGCTGACCTTTGTATCATTTGCGACATTTTCTAGGCTACCTAAGGATTCATTTGGCTAGTGCAATTAGTTAGGCCACGTCCAGTGCATGACGCTCAAATATCACTCTTTTTCCTGGACTTCAATCTGGCTGATGACTGAACGAGTATGGAAAACTAGTCTCTTTGACTGAAACTTGCATGAGGAAGACATTGCTGACTGTCTGTAATTTATTATAATAATAGTATCTAAATCCCATATTACATCATTTACAAGCAGAGACCGTTTAAGTAAGTTAAGATAACAATTACTATTAGATGATTAATATTTGAAGAAATACTCTGACCTATTTGCATCAGCCCCTTCGATAGCTCAGTTGGTAGAGCGGAGGACTGTAGAGGCAAATGCTGAAATCCTTAGGTCGCTGGTTCAAATCCGGCTCGAAGGAGGTCCACTTTTTCCCCCTTTGCATGCACTACTCCAATTTACTGTACTTTTTTCTCTGATTGTTGGGTTATTTATACAAGTGAGGACAAATGTCTAATGCAATGGAAGCTTCCTGCTTGAGATCTGAATGCATAAAGTAAGGGCAGACTTGAATCGTTGAAAATATGACTCTAATTCATGTTATGATATATACCCAGTTCTGCGACGTGTTGTGTATGTGGGGGATTAGCTCAAATGGTAGAGCGCTCGCTTAGCATGCGAGAGGTAGCGGGATCGATGCCCGCATCCTCCAAACTTTTCCCTGTGGAGATTTTTTTTGTACAGTTATGGATTGCGCCCCTTTGTATCATATGATGTCAGTTAATCATATCTGTCCATGGGTCATGTAATAAATACATAAATAACTACCCATAGAATGAACTGTTTAGCTATTATTATTATTATTATTATTATTATTGTTTGCCACAATCTGCAACATTTTCTTTCGAATCATTTGTATTTGCTTACTCCTTATTATGGTGAATGTGACTTCTAAATCTTGAGCACAACTGTCTTACCATATCCTAAACAAAACAACAATGGACCTACTCCATTGTTAATGTTTTTCTTTTGATAGACATAAGAACCTTAGGCTTTGCAAACAAAACAAAATCTCACTTGTAGTAGATGTAGAAATCAAGTGCTCTTTGCATATGAACATGCGCACCATTTCATTTTTTCCCCTTGATGTGATGCAGAAATGACAAGATTGTGTATTACTTGCCAGCCATGCCAGCCATTCCCAGTTCGAATAGCTCCTTACGTACTCCCCTCTTTTTGATCGGAGCCAATCAGCGCACAGATTGATGTCGCTCCGCTGCTAAGTGTGTTTGTTTGGGTTTAAAGAGCAGTTTGGTGATCGGAAAGGACGCAAAGATGAGCATCTCTCGCAAATAAGTATGAGCATTTCATTTACTCACGATGCTTCAACTTTCATTGCATCTTCCGAGTGGTGACGACAGTGCAGATCATCATGTTTTTTTGCTTCGCTTTTGTTTCATTCGCTTGCTAATCGAGCTGCTAAGGTTGTCTGCAACGTAGGAAGCTAGCTTATCAATAGCTAGAAATACAAATGTCACGAAAAATACAAAGATATCACGGTGAAGGCATTATTTACCCAGCGAGTCCGTTATCATACCTTGTTGAGAGCCTGAGCAACAATAGTGGATGTATTGTCGTGAGCGGGGCGTTTAACCTAGCCATCAAAGTCAAACAACTGGCCCGCTACTACTATATTGGCAAGCTAGCAAGGCTTCAAATCTCTATAAAAACATTGCTGCCCTAGCCAGGGGGAGATGTGTGCTGGTGCCAGCCAGTTATAGCAGGACGACATTGATGGAGTCTATGGTGTGTACCTAACCAGTATCTAGCAATTCCTCTATTATCAGTATCTGCTCTTCTTTCTCGAGAGGCAGAATAACTGTTCCGAGGGTGTCATTTTACGGGAAGCTCAAGGAAAGAACTGTGACACTGGCTGTTTCTGGCTGCCTAGTCTTTAATGTTCTTTTGTAAACCAAGCCTCTGCTCTGGCAGGCCACCAGGAATACGAGCTGCCTTACATGCCAATAATTCACAGTTCATAAATTGTTCAGTGAGCCTGCCACATTGATGTTGATTCTGGCAGTATGTCTTAATGCAGCCCTGTGGATGTTTCCCTTGTTTGTGTGCATAAAGTTGTATTCAGTTTCAGCAGCTGTTATCAATAGCATGATGCTCACATGGAAGAGATGGTGTATTAGTACTACTGATTATAAGAGAAACAATTCAAGTTGGTTCAAGTCTGTTTTTCTTCTTTTAAAGGCTTATATTTCACACAGTGTCTTTCATTATGGCAATACCAAATACAGTTTCCAATGTTGTACATGGCCTACACTAACTTTGTGTGTGTCTTTAACAGAGCGAGTGTGAGAGCAGGCTGGCCTTAAGGACCTGAGGTGAGAGGTCAGCGCTATGGAGGCTCGCTTCGGCAGTCTGGTGTTTAGTTCACGGTTCGATTCGGGGAACCTGGCCCGCGTGGAGAAAGTGGAACGGGTCACTGCCTCTTTGTCGGCCGACCCCCCCACTGCTGGGAACGGCCCCTCAGGCCCTAACCTTACCCCTGACTACGAGTTTAACGCTTGGACACGCCCGGACTGTGCAGAGACAGAACATGAGAATGGGAACAGGTAACCTAGCAACATTTAGAGGAAGTCTCTCTGGAAGATTTCAAACCTGTTTCTGATGACTTCCTTTATGTTAACAAACCTGTAGGTAACCTGAAAAGCAGAGTCATAATGAGGTGTGTGTGTGTGTGTGTGTGTGTGTGTGTGTGTGTGTGTGTGTGTGTGTGTGTGTGTGTGTGTGTGTGTGTGTCTCTGTGTGTGTGTGTGTCTCTGTGTGTGTGTGTGTATGTGGCGTTGCAGGTCGTGGTTCTACTTCAGTGTGCGTGGTGCGGTGCCAGGGAAGCTGCTGAAGATCAATGTGATGAACATGAACAAGCAGAGTAAACTCTACAGCCAGGGCATGGCTCCTCTCGTACGGACTCTTCCTGGCAAGGCTCGCTGGGATAGGGTCAGAGACAGACCTGTCTTTGAGGTACACACACACACACACACACACACACACACACACACACACAGACCTGTGTTTGAAGTACACACTGAATTCATTTGCTTTGTACACACAGACATTGTTTGTCTTTCTGAGCATTGATATTGTTCTCCCCTCCGCCCCCCTCTCTCACCACTCCTCCCTCAGATGGTGGATAATCAGTTCATCCTGTCGTTTACTCATCGGCTGTCGGAGGTGCGAGGAGCGACCACCTACTTCTCCTTCTGCTTTCCCTTCTCCTACAGCGAGGGACAGGAGTTACTACAGCAGCTGGACCAGAAATACCCCAACGCTGCAGCTCTGAGCCCCAACAGGTATGTTTTCACACACACACTCACACTCACACTCACACACTCACACACACACACACACTTGTTAGTGTTTACCTCTTATAATCCTCTAACATTCTCTTTCTTTCTTTCTTTCTTTCTTTCTTTCTCTCTTTCTCTCTCTCAGTCCGGGGGACAGTGTGTACTACCACAGGGAGGTGTTGTGTCACTCTCTGGATGGTAACAGAGTTGACCTTCTGACGGTCACCAACTGTAATGGAATGCAGGAGGAGAGAGAACACCGCCTGCCCAAACTGTTTCCAGACACCCTCACACCCCGACCTCACCGTTTTGCTGGCAAACGGGTAAAATACACACACACACACCCACCCATAAGGTTTTGTGTGTTTTTGACAAAGCTTACTTTACCACCCCATGTGCGCTGACGAGATATAACTTTGCAAACAAGTTTTCCTTGACTATGATCAGCCTTGACTTTGATAGGAGTGATATTGAGGAACCCTGATGGTATGATGGTGACGACGCTGTGTGTGTTTGTGTGGGTCTTTCTCTCTGTAGGTGTTTTTCCTGAGCAGTCGTGTGCACCCTGGGGAAACTCCGGCATCATTTGTGTTTAATGGTTTTCTGAGCTTCATCTTGAGAAAAGACGATCCTCGTGCTCACACTCTCCGAAACATGTTCATCTTCAAGCTCATCCCCATGCTCAACCCTGACGGGGTAGTCCGCGGCCACTACAGGTAAGTCACACACACACACACACACACACACGCACAAATGTTTTTAATCACCATTGATTGTGACCAAGAATTGACCAAGAATTCACAGTAATG
>NC_139671.1:11231901-11251901 GCF_951799395.1 Argentina silus
TCTTTTCCTCTCCCCCAGTTCAGTTAAATTCAATGCAAGCAATATTTATTGACAATTTAAAGGTCCAGTATGTAGATTTTAGCTTTAAATGGCTAAATGGCCATGATGAATCGGTAGTATTAAGGACTGAGATCACACGATGAAGAACGTTCAGTGAAGAGTGCTATATTGGTCCAAACAAAGCATTTTTTGTTCTAAAATCGGATTATTCTATGAATTTATATTTTAGTTTGGTTTGTTTACAAGGATATGCACATGTTTAGAAAATGATTAGAAAACATAGCATATGCACGTTTTCAAAATGTCTGTGTGACCACCGGGGGCAGCAACACGCAAAAGAACATGCTGGAACTTTACCAGTGCATTTATTTAGACAAGAATGATTCTGGAGATAAGCAAATCTGTTAAAAAAATAATCTGTTACAGTCTGTCCATGATAATGTTTAATTATCAATGTATATCTCCCCCTGGGGAAACAGCCCCTTCGATAGCTCAGTTGGTAGAGCGGAGGACTGTAGAGGCAAATGCTGAAATCCTTAGGTCGCTGGTTCAAATCCGGCTCGAAGGAGGTCCACTTTTTTCCCCTTAAGTATGCTATGTGCATGCTCTACCAACTTGACTGTACATGACTTCTACCAGGGAGGACTAATGTATTCTGTTCTAGTCCGCTAGAGATGACAAATCTCCCAGTAGTTAGAAATGTGTATCATGGCTACAATGCAGTCTCTCTTTATGGGATCTAAATGCAATAAAGTTGACTCAAATAAGATAGGGCTCCAAATCATAGCTAACAAAACCTCTCTCTCTCTTTCCCCCAGTTCAGTTAAACTCATTGCAAGCAATATTTAATGTAAAATCAATGTAACAACTCAATGCATTTAATAGTATGTTTATTTAGACAAGAATGATTCTCTGATTGACCTGTCATGAATCTCTATCCTTTCTAGAACTGATTCCAGGGGAGTGAATCTGAACAGGCAGTATCTGAACCCCAGCCCTGAGCTTCATCCCTCCATCTACGCAGCCAAAACACTGCTACTCTACCATCACACACACAACCGCCGGCAACACACACGCCCCAACACACACCAAAACGCCAACACACACACCACTGCCCCTCCCCTTAGCACCAAGCTCACCAATCAGCAGCCAGCCCCTCCCCTCTCCGCTCTGGAGCTCAGCCTGAACCAACGGAACACTGAAAGAGACTCACGCCCCGCCCACCCGGATATCCCCATGGTGACGGAGGAGAACGCCTGGGTCACTACGGAGACAAGGAAGGAGGAAGGGTCGCGCTGCGACGAAAACGATTCGTCAAGCTGCTCAGAGACCACACTCCCCATCCCCTTGGACCTGTCAGTCACGACCGAGGAGCATATTCCTCCTCACGAGGGAGGCGTGGCCTATTATGTGGACCTGCACGGCCACGCCTCTAAACGTGGCTGCTTCATGTACGGGAACAGCCTATCAGACGAGAGTCAGCAGGTGAGAGAAAGAGTGTGTTGCTGTTTGTCTAACATGGCTCATTTTTGTGCGCTGTGTTGCTGTAGATCAGTGGTAGTCACTCAGTCTTGCCAGGGAGCCACAGTGGTAGAATTCAATCAGAGAGAGCCGCCACCATAATGTGTTAACCGCAAATGAACAACAGTTAATTTGAGCAAGAGTTGACTTGAGTGCACATGTTGATGAAGACGCTAAGCATCTTATACTGCCACCTATTGGGCGAGCGAAGTTGTGCAGTTTATGGAATTATGGTTTGTGGAATTGGACTGCTTGGAAACTATTTGAGATTGTGCTGTATTTGGTAGTCTGTAACATGTAAAATATAAATATTACCGCAAGCCTCCAATTCAGGCGTTGCAAAACACGCAACAACTACACCAGACGTTTTAAATAATGCCACTATCCTCTCTATATTGCGTATTATAGGTGGAGGAATCCTTACTTGAGCTGAAGGTGGAGGGACTGCTAACATTGTTAGCCTTTCTGTTCTGCTCCCTCTACAGGTGGAGAACATGCTGTATCCCAAGCTCATAGCCGTGAACTCAGCCCACTTCGACTTCCAGGGCTGTAACTTCTCAGAGAAAAACATGTACGCTCGAGACAAGAGGGATGGGCAGTCTAAAGAAGGCAGCGGGCGTGTCGCAATACACAAGGCCATAGGGTTACTGCACAGGTGGGAAACACACACACACACACATACATACATACATACATACATAAATACAGAAGGTTATTGGCATGACAATGAGTTCAGTGTTCTTCAGTGGCCTTCCAGTCACCGGATCTGAATCCAAGAGAACACCTTTGGGATGTGGTAGAACGGGAGATTCACAGCTTGAAAGTGCACATGAAAAATCAGCATGGACCTGAATCTCAAAGGAATGTTTCCATCACATCTTGTGGAATCAATGTCACAAAGAATTGAAAGGGAGGCCCTACCCAATATTAGTATAGTGTTTCTAATAAAGTGCTCAGTGAGTGTAGGCTGGTATGAAGCTGTGGTTTGATATGTTGTGCTTGTAACGTTATGTTTTCTATTCTCTCTGCAGCTATACTCTGGAGTGTAACTACAACACTGGGAGAACAGTCAACACCATCCCTCCTGCCTGTCACGACAGTGGACGGGCTACACCCCCTCCCCCTCCCGCATTCCCCCCCAAATACACACCGGAGATATTTGAACAGGTACACACACACACACACACACACACATACACACACACACACACCTCAAACATCCACAAAACACACCCTAAACACCCATTAACACAAGTAAGTCAGCTTATTGTGTGTTTGTGTCTTTCTGTCTGTCAGGTGGGACGTGCTGTTGCCATAGCAGCCCTGGACATGGCAGAGTGTAACCCATGGCCACGGCTCGTCCTATCAGAGCACAGCTGCCTCACCAACCTGCGCGCCTGGATACTCAAACACGTGCGCAACAGCAAGGGCCTGAACACTCACATACACACTCAGCCACGCATACACCGGAACGGCAGCAAGGCATCACCTCCCAAGAACTTCACCTCGTAAGTACACGCACACACACACACACACGCCTACATTATACCTCTGATTTAAACAGAACTTTAATCTGATTTATTCAGAAGTTTGTGTCTGAATCTGAGAACATAGTGTGTGTGTGTGTGTGTGTGTGTGTGTGTCTGCAGCTCTCTCTCCAGCTCGGCGTCTGAGAACACACTGAGCCGTGTCCGCTCCAACAGCCACAGCAGCAGCAGCCAGACGCCCTCCCCTAAGATACACACCTCCCCCAGCTTCACCTTCGGCTGCCCGCCGCCGCCCCGGACACACACACACACCAGCACACACACTTTTCGGGGAGGCAACAAGGCACTGGGACCTGTCAGAGGTAAGATCATTTCTTTTCATCTTTTTATTTTTTATATCTCTCCCTCTCCTACCCTACCCCTCTCTCTCTCTCTCTCTCTCTCTCTCTCTTTCTCTTTCATTCTCTCTCTCTCTCTTTCATTCTCTCTCGGTGTGTCTTCTTTTTCCGCTGGTGTTATGAAGGCTTATGCCTGCTTGGAATGGCCTTTCTAGTAGAGCTGAGCCCTGAGTTGTATTGAAAGCGGTTGTGTGTATGATGTCTGGATGTGTTTGGCCCTCAGTGTGCCTCCCTGATCTAGGCTTTGTATTTCTATGCTGGGTGAGAATAAGGCTGATTATGTCAGACGAGGGATTCTAACCTCAGCTATGATTGGCTGAACTGAGAGCTACTAACCCTGGTTCTCTGGGCTGACCTGCATGGCTCAGTCCTGACCCCAGCATGACCCCAGCATGACCCCAGCATGACCCCAGCTTGCGTGACACCTTTCTGTTTGTGCATGGCTCCTGTAAGATGTTGCCCCTATCCAAAAAGCGAGAATCTGATAACCCTAACTTCAGTCTTAACCAGTGGTTAGGGGCAATTACTGTGTGTGTGTGTGTGTGTGTGTGTATACACCTTGCATGTGTCTGAGCCGGTGTGTGTGTGTCTCTCTCTCTCTCTGTAGACTCTAAGGCTCAGGAGAAGAGACGCACTCCCCACCACCGCTCCGTCCTCCGGTCTCCTAGCAACAGCCACCCACCTGCCCGCCCCCCTCTGTCCCCCCCCTCCTCCTCTTCCTCCTCCTCCTCCTCCTCGGTGTGTGCAGGGGGCTCCTGCTCCCTCCCAGTCTCGGTCAGTATGGCAGGTCTGTACTCCCTCCAGCCCCCCAGCCTGTCTGCCCTACTCCCCTCCCTACAGGCTCTGCCTCGCCCAGGGCTGCTCTCCAAACTGAGCCCCCTGCTCCAGCAGGGCCTAGCCACCCCACTCGCCTTCATCACTGATGCCACCACCACCCAGACTGGGTCCAAAAAGGACTGAAAGAAAGAAAGAGAGAATGTGTGTGCGTGTGTGTGTGTGTGCGTTAGTGTGTTTGGTGCTGGTCTCAAAACTTCACTTTACTTTCCTCTGCTCTCTGTCCTGTAACTCACATCTGTAACATGTATATCTATCTGCACCTTGCTGTTCTCACACCCACCTTTTAGCCCACATACCTACCCACAGAGCTAACTACAGTATTATTTTGTGTGTGTGTGTGTGTGTGTGTGTGTGTGTGTTTATTTTTGTAATAAAGCCAGTGCAGAAGACTCAGATATACAGTTGTTAGGCTCTGTACTCTGTGTAGATTACTCAGCAGTGCTCTGACGTACGGATGATGCTTCCTGTTTTGTAGATGATTGTCCTATTGAAATGCATCCACACGAGCATCATCACAATGAATGTACACAAGCAGAGAGTTGTTTTCTTTTAGTGGCCAAATCCTATGTGTGCTTAGAGGAGGTGAAGCGAGTTAATGTGTGTACATATGTTTTATGGTAAGTTAATGCCTAAGAATGTCGATCTTTTTATTTTCCCACGTTGCACTTTCACATTGTATGCCTGTGTTTTTATGCGCGAGAGAGATAAGAAAGAGAGTGTGTGTGTGGTAGTGTGAGACAGAGAGAGAGTGTGTGGTAGTGTGAGACAGAGAGAGAGTGTGTGGTAGTGTGAGAGAGAGAGAGTGTGTGTGAGGTAGTGTGAGACAGAGAGAGAGTGTGTGGTAGTGTGAGAGAGAGAGTGTATTCTGAATGTATGTTGGTGTCCTTTGTTTATTTCAGAAAGCATTTTCTCATAATCACACAGAAGGTTGTTGTGATTTTATATTTTCTGTATTTTTAAGCACTTTTTTTTATTATTTTTTATTACTTATTTTCCTGGATTTTGTTTTCTATTTTTCTGTGTATTTATGCTTCTTATTAATCCTGTTAGCTGGAGACTGACCACATTCCCTGAGGGGCTCTTTCCCTCCCTCCCTCCCTCTGTCTCTGTCAAACACCTCTCCCCTGTGGCTTGATTCAGCTTCACTTTAGCTTGGAGGACTGGTTTCACAGACCAACATTGAGCCTACTCCTGGACTACATTATATTTATTGATGGTATCATTTGACATATATATATATATATATATATATATATATATATATATATATATATATATATAAACTAGTCTATATTGTATCACTGTTGCCCAGAGGTATATCATCTAAAGTGAATTGATGCTCATGGAATTACATTTTAAATTCTGGATTAACCGAACTAGATTGATTTTAGTCTGAGTGCGTGAAACCAGTCCGAAGTGTTTTATATGTAGTTTCTCACGATACGGTGGCACTCTGTAATCTCAAGTGCTGTCATGGATGGATGTGTGTGTTTATGGACTGTCAAATGCTATATTCTATGTTCATGTGTTCATATGTTCTCAGTAGACCAGGTCTGGTGACAGTCCAGAAGTGTGTGAGACCACCAGAAGGGTCCATATTAGGAGTATGGTGGGATGAATTATCATTTGTAAACATGTACTATAATCGTCATGATAATAATGTTATAAATTATGATAAACTATGAGTACTGTTTCTGACAAATGCAGTGCTAAGACTCGCAGGTAATTTTGGAGTTTTGGGTTTCTTGACATACCAAATACAGAAATAGATGAAGCGGTTACTTTCCATAAAGACTGAAAATAGGACAAAGGATCAATTAAGGAGAAGACAGGAAACCCTGTTGGTTAGAAGTGAGAATCAAGACAAGTTTAAATGTTTTCAGAATATCTTTATCTTGTTGAATAATCCAGGGGGCTGTTTTATGTGTCTGTGGTTATCATGTGTAGATTATTGGAGCAGATGCGTGTGTCCTATACTGTTGTGGAGTGTAGAACAGTTAGTGAGGTGTGTTGTCTGTAACTAGGGTTCATGAAGTGAAACAGGGTAGATATTGTTGGTTCGAGGCTGGTATTGTATTTTGTGGTTAACTGGGGATAACTGTATGCCCATCTTTTGATGTTCATATGGAGTCACTTTCTGTGTGAGATTATATGTAGACCTGATATACTATATGGAGTCAGATTATATGTTGGGATTATACTGTACTTTTAATGTACTGTATAATCCAGCTCAGGGGCTGTGAACCTGGTGCTTACCTGTAGTCTAGACCAAATACGCCACTAAGACTGATGAGGACTGGGCTCTAGGTGGCGTTTGTTCGGATAGACTTATGTTCTCGATGTTGTCTTTTCCAGTGCTGTAGTTTAGCTGTGACGTGCCTTGCTTTGGTCTCCATTGTAACCAGTAGTAGTAACCATTGTAACCGGTGCTCTCTTGCCCTCCTCTCTCCTGGAGAATGGCTGGATTCCAATATAGTCTCTGTTGGCTCCCTTCCTTCACCTCCTCCTCCTCTCTTGTCTCCTTCCCTCATCTCCTTTCCTCCATGACCGCTGACCTGGGATGACGTCCAGTCATTAACCTCTGAAGTCAGGAGAAGCTTGTCTTTATACCTCAGATTCAAATGGGTGAAAAGGAAAGGGGGAGAAGAGGAGGGAAGCCAGTGTAGAGTATTAGGGCAACATTGGCCCTTTTTCTCAATTGTTAGAAGCTCAATTTTCTTGCGTCCTTTCCACTGTCCTCCCGCTTTCTACTCAAAGCGCATTGGAGGAAAAGATCTATACTCCTCCCCTCAGATATGCTCCTCCAATGGTTTTTGAGAAGGGAGCGAGCAGAGGACAGGCGAGAGGTGGCGAGGAATCGAGAGACGGTAGAGAAAGAGCCGTTGTCTCCATGGCCTCTGGCACTGTGAGCTGGGAGGAGGCTGTCCCTGTTTTAATTGTCAATTTGTTTCTTTTCCTCTTGGATGTCCAGTCTCCCAGACCATCTTTTAAGTTACAGTATGAAGCGAATGGCTCAGTCAGAGTCAAAACTACAGAAAAGGCACTGAGTAGAAACACACACACACACACACACACACACTCATATTCGTACTCCCACATGATGTTCCATATTGACTCCTGATAAGATAAGAGTGCTATTCCCTTCAGTGTGGTGCTAACTTCCTATTCCAGACTGTGATTGTGTTTCTCTGTTATCTATTTCAATATCGACTTTTCGGACTGTGCTGTCTATTCCCCATTCTTTGTTTAACCTCTGAAATAAACCACCCCTCTGTGGACAAACTTCCAACTATGTGTGGGACCTCTACTCTCTCCAGCCTCCAGTGATTGTGCGTGCATACGTGTTGGTGCATGTTAGTGCTTTTAGTGTTTACATACATACACACACACACACACACACACACAATTGCAGGGACTGTCTTGATGGTCAGTTCTGCAAACCAAAAAAGTTCTGCAGTTCTAACTAAGAATAACTTAACTGACAGCTACACACACACACACACACACACACACACACACACACACACACACATTCACAGACAAAGAGCTAGAACCCCTCCGCTCCAGACCCCTGTATAGTGTGTTGTTAAATGTAGCCACAATACACAGTTTTGGTACTCAGTTTATCACTTCCACTGTAAGCCCAGAGGTGATGGATTGTATAACGTAGAATGCGTACTACATCATCTCTCCCTCTGGTAACTAGGCTTCAGCTGTCCTGACTTCCTGGTTGCTGTGCCGAGGCGGGAATTCCCTCTGCGGACCGGCCGAGGAGGGAGAGGGGGGCGGGGCCCCTCACACACACACCAGCCCATAGTGCCACACACACAGGTCAGGACATGCACACACATGCACACACACACCATTTTCATCAACTGTATTAAAGGCTAAGGTATCTTACTCACAAAATCTCTCAATAGTCAAACACTATTGCAGATATGCCTCCCAGCCCACTGAGCTCACAACCCCTGTTCACTCTCGCTCTCTCTTTCTCTTTCTCAGGCTGTATGGAGAGAGGAACCCATTAATATCCTGTCGTCCATCGAGTACAGCAAGTAAGAGTGTGTGTGTGTGTGTGTGTGCGTGCGTGCGTGCGTGCGTGCTGGGGTTCTAGGCCCTCTCTTCATCATGAGAGATGTATTTTAATAGATGTGTATCTGTATGTTACCTGTCCAGGTGTGATTTGCAGCCCCGGGCCAGCCGCATCCCCATCAGGAGGTCTGAGTCTACCACAGCCCCTCCCACCCAGGACATTAGCTCCTCCCCATCTACTCAGAACTTTGCCCCATCTGGCAGCAGGGAGGAGTCGACCACCATGAGGGTCTGGAAACTCCTTAAACCTGGACTCAGTAAACACCTGTCAGGTACACACACACACACAAACTGCAGGCAACACACAGTATGTCAGTGCTGTCAAACAATTTGTTACAATTGATCAAATGGACGTTTCAGGAGTTGCTGGCCTCTGCGCTAACCGCTTCACAAACACTTGTCATGTATTGTATCCTATCATACTGTAGTTGTGTCAGAGATGGAGGTTCCTGCTCTGGGTCTGACCCCCCTAGCACTACTGAAGAACACAGACAGGAGTTATCTCTATAGAGGAGACACCACGATAGAGACTACACCAGAGACAGAGCCACAACAGGTAACACACACACACACACACACACACACACACACACACACACATGTTGCAACTGCACACAGACACCTGACAGAGCGTATCTCCTGTCTCCTCAGGTCCTGCAGGAGTCTGGCCCAGTGCCGTCTCTCACTGAGCCTCTGACCGTCTGTGGAACACCGCCCCTGTGTGGAGAGGCCTGACAACTGCACTCTGGTCTGCTCTGCTCGTGGTTAATTGCCACCTCACACTCCTCCAGCTACAGAGCACTGCTACATACAGTATCTAACAAATCATTCCAGAGACCCTGTCCTGAGTTGAGGACTACAGCACACACACACACACACACACACACACACACACCCATGGGGGCAGCTGCAGCGCACGCTCACACACTTTTGAGAGGCCTAGCACCTGTTGGCACCAATGCACCTTTTGAACAGATTTATTTTAATTAAAACGTTTAAACTCTGATTCTTTAATTAACATGTGTGCTCAATAACTGAAGTGTATTTCCTTATTATAAAGTACTGTAAATGTTTTCTGGTGTGCATGAACTGTATAAGATGTACATCTATAATCTGTATATTTATTTATAAGCATAAAAACTCCTCTCACAGCATTCCTTTAGGTCACTGAAGTTTACCAGTGCACACTGCACTGTATAAAGCTGAGCTAATGAATATCTATCTGTGTAGTCTGTTATTAATGGGATTTGATATATGGTGCATATACATATACATGTCATTGTTTCTGTGGCAGAAAGACCCTAAGAATATACTTTCTCTGTCACGCTTTATAATCTGATGAATAAATGTAATACCGTAACAAAGAAGATGTTGTGTGTGTGTGTGTGTGTGTGTGTGTGTGTGTGTGTGTGTGTGTGTGAGAAATTAAATTGAATTCTATGTTCTTGGTGTCTCTATTTACTCATGCTTGTAGTTGCACAACTGTGTGGATATTTGCAAATTCTGACAACTTTCACCCCTTAAATGTATACTATCACAGCTGTGTGTACAAGTTAGCAGACAGCTCTCTAAGATATGACGAGCTCTCTGAGAGATATGTTGTTGGAGATAATTGGTTGGTAGATTAAGCAACCGACATTTTCTATTGTAAGCAAAGGCCAACTTTGGTGCCTTGGGTCCACTAGACCTTCCAATCATTTGGGCGGAAGTGTCTGGGAACAATGATTGATTGAATCACCACACATTAAACTTAAGATAGGAATTCAATCAAATACACATTTTAATAGAAAACACTCCTGTACAGGCTGGGTGGGACAGGGTTGCTCCATGATGGCAGGGGGGAGAGGCATGAGGGAGGCGTTGACATTGACATTTCATGACAGGAATGACATTTCGTTGTTGGTGGCACTGGTCCCCATCATACACACCTGTGAGTAGAGAACAGAAGAAATAACAGATCAGAGTGAACAGGCTTACAGCATTGTAACACCACTGTTTACAGACAGCTTTGGTACAATGATTCAGCACTACACTTCAATAATAAAGCAGGAGATGATCCTCCTTCTAGGTTTATGACCGAAGCCTTCAATGCCTGCCTGGGACGGACACTCACCTCCACCTAGCCCCATCCAGGGGAACTCTACTCCAGCTTCTTGGGGTTATTGACAGCGACGTAGTGGTACAACACGACCAACAAGAACAACGACACGCCGAGCATGTTTGCGAATATAGCCAGCTGCACGTCCGTCACCATCCTGCAGGAGGAAACACAATCATAGCGATATGACCTCATTGAGAACTTATCACCACACAGAATTTGAACAACGCGTTTAAACGCCCTTCATTTAAAGCAGTGATCAGTATTGTCCTAAATTGGTTGTTCAACAGCAACAGTGCTACAGCAGCCGGCAGACATAACTCTGTCTGTCATGACAAGCTAGCAGCAACCTCTCCAGCTAGCTAGATGCCTACTGTAGCAGTCACTAAACAGCAAGAAGCTAGCAGGAATTTGGTGAGAAAGATAATTGAGCTCTTAAGCAAAAATACACTACCACTACAAACATATCACTACATAAGCCTTACGTTATTCCTTAAGGTGTTTTTAATCAGTGACGAGTCAGTCCAGTTCTCCCGCTGGGATGCTGTTGCAGGTTTCCTTTGATTAACTGAGGACCTCTTCCGCCTGCGACCGTCTGAAGGCCACGTCACACTGAATGGACTAGAAATAGATTGTATAGAGCGGTAACCAGTGTACTAGCTAGCTACCAATGGACATTGATTTGACAGGTCTAGAACTAAAAAAAAAAAGGGATTGAAACCCACCAGAAATATCAGTATTAAACTGGAATCGAGATTCTATTTGGTAATTCGAATTGAATCAATATTCTCATGACAGGACTGGCTTGATCATCCAAACCACATGAGGCGATAGTGTGCTTCCGCCCAACCGAATATGTGTGTGTTGGAGAGGAGTGGCCGTATGTGTGTTTCGCCTGCACGGCGTGAGCTGTAGCTGCTAAGCTAGATGGTGCTTCTCCACTGCGGATTCAGGGAATCTTGATTGGAGAGGGAATACATATTCAGGTAGCTAGTCGTAGAGCCGTGGGGTTGCCATCATGGCTCTATATGAATATGTCACCCAGGAGCAACTGTCGGGTTTCGACAAGTACAAGGTAAGAGACTTGCACCAGCACAGTGCTTGGAATGCTAGCTTGCGCGGTTGACACTGACAGCGCCCATAGTTTGACAGCGCATGTTTTACTTAGTATAATTGCTGGAATGCAATATTACAGAGACAAAACAACATTTCTCGTTCATGCTGTTTTTCTTTTGTATTGGGAGCTTCTGATCTTTAGGAATTTAGCAATGTTACATTTACACATCTGCCACGACACCCGGGCTATGGGAGGTTCCGTGGAACGTTTTCGTTCCAGAAATTAGTCAGGCCCCCTTTACCAAGCTAATATAGCTATCAGCTAGCTAGTGCTCTTTTAAGATACTTCACTATCCGAAGGTGCTGAAAAGAATGACATTTATTTGTCATCGGGCTGTATTTTATACATGTACAAATTGAGCGGCTAATTGCTAGCCAAATACCGATTCCTGTCTTGACTCTGGTTAGCTAGCTAGCTAGTGGGAGATGATGACCGCGTCTTCCTGGCTAAATTCGAGAGCGTCCGCTTGCTTTCACCCCAACCAAACTGAGTAGATTTATTTGTCTAGTCTTGTCAGCCCATGCATGAGCCACGAACAACTGTATCAATATAATGGTCATTGCTGTCATTTGAATTGACTAGCTAGCTCGGCCATTTTTTGTAAACAGATAGGTAAATTAGGTTCACTTTGATGCCCAGATGTTTTCGGTATTTAACAGTATTTAGGCCTATGTTTCAAACTCAAGTCAGTTTGCTGCTTCACGGTCTTACAGTCAGTTGTCTCTTGACCTTGCCGTCTTGTGCAAGAGAGACCGCTGTAAGGTCTCTCTTGCTGTTGAGGTTTACCTTCAGGGGTAAAAGTAGGTTAAGTGTGTGTGATCTCTGTAAATATGTCAACCTTGCAACAGACGACCTTGCATATGGGGTCTAAACTAAAGTAACGCTCAGTTGTGACCTCATGTAGAGGTCTGACAGAATGCCCCATGAGGCGGAGGCTTGTCCAGAGAGACTGCCCTTAGGCACGGATTTAGGATCAGCATACCCTAGCTGGCCTAACGTAAACATCTGGGGACAGTTTTCATGGTTATTTTGTAGGGGACGTTCAGCTCCACTGTTAGCAGCATACGCTTCCTGAGGCTGAGGCAGAAGAGCTCAGAGGAGGAGAGTATAAACAAGAGTCAATGGGGGGATTGTTACTTCATGTTTGTTGTCTATTGTTTGGATCATGCTTGTGTCCACCAGCTTAATGTTCAGTGGAACATGAACACCACACACACACACACACACACACACACACACACACACACACACACATACATACACACGCACACGCAGAGGGTGTAGAGAGGTTAATCCTTAAGAACTTTCTCTCTTTTCATTCTGTCACTCTACCTCTCCCTGTCTCTCTTTCTGTCATCACCACTACTGGAGTTGTGTGTGTGTGTGTGTGTGTGTGTGTGTGTGTGTGTGTGTGTGTGTGTGTGTGTGTGTGTGTGTGTAAGAGAGAGAGATCTCTAATTCACCATCTAGGCTAACTCAATATTCCTGATGGGTCAACCCATGTGTATACAATGTACAATTCTGTTATTAAACCTTCTCTGTGTGTGTGTGTGTCTCTCTCTCTCCAGTACAGTGCAGTGGATTCCAACCCCCTGTCTGTCTATGTCATGCACCCCTTCTGGAACTCTGTAGTCAAGGTGAGGAACACAGACACCACCACCATCATTTTGCACTGCTACGGTACACCCATTGTTCACAGATACTCAGATGTACACACTGTCCTTGGGGCCATGAGTTTTTCCTGACCACATTACCTTACCAGGGTCCTAGCTGTCATGATCACTAAGGAATAAGAATATTGTGCGCGGGTGTGTTGTGTGAGAGAGTGTGAGTTCTATGCTAATGAGGACTGCATCATTGATGAGGTTTCCACCGTCTGCTGAGATACTGTAACCAGACAGACCGACTCACTCGCCAATTTCTCTCCCTCTCTCTCTCTCTCTCTCTCTCTAGGTCATGCCTACGTGGTTGGCTCCTAACCTCATCACTTTCACAGGGTTCATGTTTCTGGTCTTCAACTTCCTCATGTTGGCCTTCTTTGACTACCATTTCAACGCTTCTGGTGGGTCTGCTGCACTGTGTGTGTGTGTCTGTGTGAGAGAGGGAGAGGGGGAGAGTCGGGGGGGAAAAAAGGGACACGTTACGGTGTGAAAGTCCACTGCACACTCAAACATGTTTCTTTCTCATGATTAAAGGTTTACGACCAGCTTATCACACTGTGCAAACACTCTGAAACACACACACATGCACCTTTGTGTATTGTTGATTCAATGAAACCATATTTATGCACTACACAGGCCTAACTATTCTAAGAGTAACTGGTTTTGTGTGTATGTGTGTGTGATGCTGTGTACGTGTTTTGTGTGTCTCAGCTGAAGGACACACTCATGTGCCAAGCTGGGTATGGGTTGCTGCAGGACTCTTCAACTTCCTGGCGTACACACTTGGTGAGTGCTGATCCGTGTGTGTGTGTGCAAATGTGTGTTTATATAGCCTGAGTGTTTAAATCTTACACTCTTGCCATTTCTGAGAGAGCCAGATTGCCGTGTGTGTGTGAGTAACCTCAGTATGTGTTTGTGTAACACCCCCCTGTCTCTCTGTGCTGCAGACGGGGTGGACGGTAAGCAGGCGAGGCGTACTAACTCCTCCACACCCTTGGGGGAGCTGTTTGACCACGGGTTGGACAGCTGGGCCTGCGTGTATTTCGTGGCCACCGTCTACTCCATATTTGGGCGAGGAGAGAGCGGCGTGGGTGTATCAACGTTGTACTACATTCTGTGGGTGGTCCTGTTTTCATTCATCCTGTCACACTGGGAGAAATACAACACAGGAATCCTGTTCCTGCCCTGGGGATACGACATCAGTCAAGTGGTGAGAACACACACACACACACACACAAAGACAAACACCTATGTAAATGTTCTGTAATAACACTTTTTAATGTTCCTCTCTCTCCTCCTCTCAGACCATCTCCATCGTGTACATTATCACAGCGATGGTTGGCGTAGAAACGTGGTACCAGCCAATCCTGTGGAAGTTCCACTACAGAGACCTCTTCACCGTCATGATCCTTGGTGAGCGGTGATTCTTGTAGTTTTTTTGTCTCGAGCAGGTATGATGAATCAAATAGGTTTATTACAATTGAGATGCAACATCTTGAAACAAGGGAACAATCTCCAGCATCACAGCAGAGACATTGTCCAACCTCCAATAGGAAGGGACACACCTTGTATACTCTAGAATCAGTTAGGTAAAACTACTGTTTTGTTCGGGCATGTGATTGCCTTAGATGATGTGATCAGTCATACAATCAGGTAACATACTAACACATTGCATTAATGATCACACATGATGGTTGTACAAGTCTAAACAGAGACTTCAGTCATCTCAAACTTCCCCGCCCTGAGGGTGCGGAGGATGTGTGCACTGCACAGTGTGATCCGTTCAGTTGGGATGTGGGCGAATGGAATGTTCTGATTGGTTGTCTCTGATCACTTCCAGGTTGTTCGTTCATTGTGACCCTTCCCATGAGCCTTTACAATGTCTTGAAGTAAGTAAGAGGGAGGAGGGGAGAGTGAAAGGGTAGGGGGGGAGGACTGAGTATCTCACCCCAAGTAACTCTCTATGTAGCGTTATAAAATCTCTCTCTCTCTCTCTCTATATATCTCTCTCTCTCTCCCTCAGAGCCCACCGCAGTAACACTCTGAAGCACAGTAGTTTGTACGAAGCGTTTCTCCCCTTCCTTTCTCCGGTCCTCCTCTTTCTCCTGTCCACCCTGTGGGTGGTGTTCTCTCCATCTGACATCCTGCAACTGGAGCCCAGAGTCTTCTTCCTCATGGTGGGAACGGCCTTCGCCAATGTCACTGTGAGTCTCACACACACACACACACACACACACACACACACACACACACACACACACACACACACACACACTTACACTCTCTGCGCTCATACTCATACATCCAATCCAAATAAATCGAGCTACTTTTTTATGATTGCAAGATGAGGATTACCTTTGAAATGTTAAGCGCTGAAATATTAAACAATGTTTTATTGTGTCTTTCTCTCTGCAGTGTAAGCTGATAGTGTGCCAGATGAGTAACACACGTTGCCAACCGCTGAGTTGGCTGTTGTGGCCCATGGCGACCGTTGTTTTGTTGGCGATAACCGGGATGGTTGCTAATGAGACTCTGCTGCTGTATATGTGGACGGGTGTGGTCATATTGGCACACATACACTATGGAGTGTCAGTGGTGAGTGTACACACACACACACACACACACACACACACACACACACACACACACACACACAGCAGAAGTGGTTAAGTAAATGAGATCTGAACACTCATTTTAGCTGGCTGAGCGAAGGCTTAGGCTTAAGGGCTAATACAGTCTTGAGTCCTATTAATGACCTGGGTTCAATACTTGTAGGTCACACAGACACACACTCAAACTAACACAATACAGTCACACACATCATGCACTAGCCTGGTGTAGAATATAGCCGCATGGAATATAATCCTATTTTTTCCCCCTCCCCCCTCCCTCTCTTTTCCCATCTCTCCAGGTGAACCAGCTCAGTGATCATTTCAATATCTTTGCGTTTTCTCTGAAGAAACCCAGCAGTGACTGACAGGACGAGGAGCGAATCGGCTTGCAAGGAGCAGAGGTTTAGGCTCCTCCCACCTCCCTCTGCAGCCAACCGACACTTCACTCTCATCACCACGGAAACCTCTCCATCCACGAGGACATTTCAACCCAACTGAACCACGAGGACATTTCAACCTCTCCTCCCACACCCTCTCAAACAAACACACACACACACACACAACCCCAGAACCGTAAAAGATTTCAGTTTTGGGAAGGCCTCCTCTGGACTATGGGGTCGGTACCTGGGACCCTGGGTTCTGCAATGGTTGATCGGTTAATTGGTTTAGCCAATGACGTGTGCTTGTTTCCTACGGAAATGTGCTTCGACCCTGAAGGACAGGAGCCCAGACCAGCCTCTTTCACACACAAACACACACATACACAGCTCACATAATGCCTGTATACACACACACCCACCATACTGTACATCTTTAGAGTTAAAACACACACCATACTACACCAAGCAGTCTTATGAATGTACAGTATATTATTGCCTTGGGGAAATGCCATTTCAGTCTGAGTTAGTTTAATTGACAGACAGGCCTCATAGTGCGCTGCTCCAACCCTGACCTCTAAACCCCTTGAACCCTGACCCGGTTAGGACCACACATCAGTGACCATGCTGTGTGTCAAGGTTTTGTCCAGGGTATGAAGGCAGAGTCTCAGTGATTTAACTCTTTTTTTATTGGATAGTTTAGGGGAAGCGATACTGTAGCTATCCTTATAGTCACATTATTGTGGGTTTTTGGGTTTTTATTTAGGAAAAGAAAACGAAAAAAGATTATATACTAATATCCACTAGAAATGACTGTAATTCAGTTTAAAATGGTTTGAAACTTGCTTACGCACTCTCACTGTCCGGTGATGACGAGTGTCTGAGTTGAGGTCAGGTCTGACCAATTGGGGGGGGCCCCTTTTTGAGGCAGGAGTGTTAAAGCAGTCTTTGTCGACGTAGGGTACCTCTGACCTTTTGAACTCTGAACTCTTACCTCCAGGCTGTCCCTGCCCTCCTGAGGTGTCGTGTCAGCATGCCGATTCGCTCACGTGTTATTATAATTTTTTTTTTTTTAAATTTCATTTTTTTTTTTTAAATTTCATTTTTGTGTATTCATGCTTTATTTGTGTCTATCTTTTTTGCTGGGGTGTGTGTGTGTGCGTTGGTTTACGCAGCGCTTGAATGAAGAGTGTGTCTCAAAGCCGCCTGCGGAGCGGACTCACTCTGAGGGAACAAGCCGTCACACGACACCGCAAACACCCTCCCGGCTCGCATCATATGACTGTCACACCAATGTGACCGTCACATCTGTCATACTGTCCATGTCTGCGCTCTCTTGGGTTTGTTTAATGTCTGTGTTGACACTGTTTCATCCACGTCTGTGACTTGTTTATCACTGTTTATGTTGTGAGGGAGAGGGTATGCAGATCTAACCTGGTTCTCAGGGTCCTCTGTGTGTGCAGGCCTTCTGCCTGATTGCTCCTCTCCTCTCCGGTCTCTGAGCTAACCAGTGAGCTAACCAAGAGGAGGGGGCTGGTGTTGGACCTGGAAGAGCAGAAGCCTCTGGGGTGAGGGTGGGGGTGGGGGCGGTGGCGGGGGCGGTGGCGGGGGCGGCGGCATCTCAATAGTCCTAAAGTGGCCTCCTCTCCTGGTTTCCTCTCCTTTATCTGCACTGAGCCAAGTACACAGGAGGGGTGAAAGTCACGTGGTGGAGACCTACCTGGGGATTGGCTTTCACAGGTTCAGCTCTTTGAGAGGGTGGCTTTCCGAAAGCTTTGTAGCCAGTGTGGCACTTTATTTCTCTCGACAACCCAGGCCTACAGCAGCAAGAGAATAACAGTTTTAAAAATCTATTTTTGACTATCAATATACTGGGTAAAGGAACAGAATCTTCCAAATTAAGCACTTTGCTCTTCTATGAATCGCCTGGGTTGTCGAGAGAAAGAAAGCCTCATGTTCGCTACCTAACCCCCCCCCCCCCGCGATCAGTGATGCAGACGATGGAGAGGAGATGAGAGGAAGGAGGCTACTTGTTGAGATGGTGGCTGTGGGGTTTGGGGTTGTAGTGACATGACAACTGTGGCACTGTGACTCAGATATCGCCACAGGGAAAAAAAAAACATGCCACTTGTGAACTGTGTGTGTGTGTGTGCGTGCGTGCGTGCATGTGTGTGTGTGTTCACTGGTATGTTTGTAAGCTTGTGTGTATGTATCCTTTTATGTATGTGTGAATGTATGTGTCTACTTGTGTTTGTGTAAATATATTATTATTATTATTTTTTCCTTTTTTTTTTTTTTTTTTTTAAAGTGAACTTTAAATGAGATTTGAATCCAGCTTCCCATTCCTCTTGACCCCCTCTGAAAAGGGGTTTATACTGGACTGGTGGACTTGTCTGGGACACTAGACCAGCTCCCTGGGAAGAGGAGCATTCTTGGTCCTGTGTGTGCTGGTTTTCATTTCCACCAATCAAGGAAAATGACAGTTAACGTCTCTGGCTGAAACCGTTAAATCTGTGACTCTGTTTATCGTCGTACGACGCAACTCAGGACAGATCCTGAGGTGACCATGGTTACTCTTATTATGTTGTATTTAACGTGTAAAAGAAAGGACTGTCCAAATGAATAAAGATGATTTTCTTTAACCATTCTACCAGACCAAAGGTCAAGTGTGTATTCATACTTCTTGAATGTTAAATGTTCTGCTGAAGTTAGTGAAATAGGCCACAGTCCAAACTGTTCATGAATGAATGATGAAAGTAATGGGTGTAGTTCCTCTGATGTCCACCAGGTAGTGCAGCAGAGTGCATTTCTGCACACTTTTGAGTAGGCCATCTACTACTGCTAGGATTGGGCTGCAACTGGTCCTAAAAGTTGCTTTTTTCTGTCATCCATTGTTTGACTTGGTCAACTAGAGGATCAAATCCTCTCAGCTTTAGATACATTGGGCAGCAGTATAACAATTCACATGGATAATAATGCAACATTTCAATGACAGTCATATATTGAGCAAGTTCTCCCACACTCAAATACTACTGTGATCATTTGCTTTCATAGCAGATGATCACAGTAGTATTGTATGTAGACTGGTGTAATTGTGTATGGATGACCCCTCTGGAACAGTGGAGGTAGGAATCACAGGACAGGCTCATTGTCATGCATGGAATGAAATAAGGAATGGTATCAAACATGTGTTATTCCATGCATAACAATAAGCCTGCCCTCCGATTTCTGCCTCCACCAGCCTCCCCTGCTCTGGACCTATGGCTGTCATACCAGACCTGATCTTTCTGTCCTATGGGAGAGCCTCGACGCCCAGCATGTGCAATACCTCAACCCACCAGCAGGTGTGGCTGCGAGGCTGGATGGTTTTTGGAGTATCTTTCCCTGGCTGGATTGAATGATTTTCACATGTACAGCTATCATCACATATAGAGAGTGTGTCTCTGAGAGACAGACAGATCACCTAGCTGTGAATGTTCATGTGTTAGCCCTCTTTGAAGGCTCACATTGTTTGGAGTGAGCAAACACCTCTCTCCTGTGGATGTGTTTTATGACCTCCCTTTTCTTTTATGTTTTTTCCCCCCTGGGAAACGCATTGTATTGAATGTGAGTATGAAATGTGCTGTACAAATAAGTCTGATTGATTGATTGACTGACTGTCAATGAAATAGTCTCTCTCCTCTGTTAATAATCTAATCTCCTAATCTAATCTCTCTCTCTCTCTATTTCTGTGTGTGTGTGTGTGTGTGTGTGCGTGTGCATGTGCGTGTGCATGTGTGTGTGTTCAGTTAAACAGAACA
>NC_139671.1:11256901-11259401 GCF_951799395.1 Argentina silus
CCAGAGCATGTTGTCTCTGCGAGGGGAAGGCAGGAGGTTTGGACCCGTTCACCAGCAGTCCTGGGGGTCCCGGGCGGGTCAGCCCCACCCACGTCAACTTCCTCCCCCCTCCGTCCTTCAGCCCAGCGTTCCGTAGGCGAGGCAGAGGGGCAGGGACGGCCGTCTGGGCCGTTTCCATGGCACCCAGGTGTCTGTCTGAGGGGCGAGGCTCGGTCTCCAGGAGCATTCTGGGAGAAACACCACTTTTAGAGGAGTAGAACGTCTGCAGCTTCTCCAGCCTGTCGTTGCCGTGATGATGAGCGTCATCGTGGTGATGGTTGTCATGGTGACAGTCATTAGGCTCCGCCCCGTCCGAGTGTGTGATTCTGAGCACATGTGGTCGGACTGGTCTGGCTGTGCTGTCTCTTATTGGCTCAGCGGTCTGCGGTGCTTGGCAGGGGGCAGAGTCACAAAGCTTAGAGGTGGAGCTTTTAGGAGGAGAGAGATGGACCAACTCCCTGTCCCCGAACACAGAGACTGGAAAACAGACACACAAGTTGGAACACAAGTATGCTCACACATGCCATCAGATGTAAAATATTTACTGCTAGCTCACAAAGTTCCTCACAGGGAAAACAAGCCTGTGTGTGTGTGTGTGTGTGTGTGTGTGTGTGTGTGTGTGTGTGCGCGTGTATGTGTTATGCAAGCATGTGTGTGTGTTTGTGTGTGTGTGTGTTATGCAAGCGTGTGTGTGTGTGTGTGTGTGTGTATGTGTGTGTGTGTGTGTGTGTGCGCGTGTATGTGTTATGCAAGCATGTGTGTGTGTTTGTGTGTGTGTGTGTTATGCAAGCGTGTGTGTGTGTGTGTGTATGTGTGTCTGCTCAGAGCCGTACCTTCGGGGAACAGGGCCTCCCTGGTGTCCAGTGTGATGGCGATCTCGTCATCAGTGATCCCGTCTGCAGACAGAGGGACAGGTGAGGGGGAGGGCAGACGAAGGGAAGGAAGGGAGGAGGTGGAGGGGGGCAGCTTCGGGAGAGAGGGGGAGGGGGGACGGTTCTCTCGGTTCTCTCTATGGTTCTCTCTGGGCGGGTCTTCAGATCTCTTCCTGTTGCTCTGATATTCTGCGGTCTGTGGTTGGTCCCTCAGAGGTCTGCTGGACTGCTTAGGGGCCTTCTCATTGGCTGTTTCATTCTATAACAAACAGTCATTGGCTATCAACAGATCCTTCTCTGTGGCCACATTATCAGAGAACTATAGGTGGCTGGATGCAAGTGAGGTTGATGGTATTTAGAGGTGCGTGGTGGGGCAGTTTCCCGGACACAGATTAAGCCTAGTCTGAGACTAAAAAACTATTTCCATGAAGGTTCTCCATTAAACATGGTCTGTAGTCCAGGTTCAGGCTTAATCTGGGTCTGGGAACCTAGCTCTATACATTGGTGTTGCTGTGTTCTGTGTACCTGCTGCTGAGTCTTTGGTTCAGTGTTGCTCTTCTCCCTCCAGGTGTTCTTACTGGCAAGGTTCCACTCAGTGTTCTCCAGCTTCTGTTATAACAACACAAACAACACAAACATACCACACTGATGACACCATGTGTGTGTGTGTGTGTGTGTGTGTGTGTGTGTGTGTGTGTGTGTGTGTGTGTGTGTGTGTGTGTGGTATGCAAGTATGTGTTATGCATGTCCTCTGATACACACACACTAACCCAAACCCTGGTGAAGGTACAAATCGGAGGACGGGCTCATTGTAGGGCATGTAACGGAATGAGGAATGGCACATGTTTGATACCATTCCTCATTCCATCCCATGCATTACAATAAGCCATCCTCCGATTTCTACCTCCACCAGCCTCCTTTGGTGTCTATGTACATGTATTACTTTGATGGCCTTGGCCCCTCTCTGGTTCCTGCTGAGCTTGTTGAGCAGCAGGTGGTAAGACGCCATGATGGCAGAGGGTCGGTTGGTGGTGAGTGTGTGTATGACATCAGAGAGGGAGTATCCCAACGTCTCTGTCATGTACGCCAGCACCGATGGGTTCAGCTCCTCAGAACGCAACCTAGGAGACATACAGTATATTGTTATATAAATATGACAATATCAGAGAGTGTGTGTATGTGAGTAAGTGTGTGTGTGTGTGTGTGTGTGTGTGTGTGTGTATGTGTGTGTGTGTGTGCGTGTCATACTTGTTCTTGTGTGATTGCATGTGTAGCGGTCTTTTAGTGTAGCCCTCGTTGATCCATCTCTCCTCCATAGCAGCTCTGATGCTGGGTCTCTTCGCTGGGTCAGGCTCCAGCAGAGAGAGGACAAACCGCACCGCACCTACAGGGGGCGAGAGAGAGGACCAAGGACATCGGATGACCATAGACACCTGAGTGGATGATGCTGTTCAATTCTGGCTCTAATATGGTGCCAACTGAGGTAAAAGAGCAGAGAGGAGGGCCTCCACTTGGACTCCTGCCTGTGGAGACTGAACTCAGTCTTACCTCACCGCGACTGACTGAGCTCGGGTGCCAAGTGAAAGGTC
>NC_139671.1:11266901-11269401 GCF_951799395.1 Argentina silus
TCTGTCTCCCATGAAAGGGTGGAAGTACATACATTTCTATCAGACAAAAAAGATTTGAACACTAACCCTAATCCCTTAAACTAGATAACAAACAGAATAGCTCATGGTCTTGCTCATCAGTCTGGTCAGTTTTGTCCTCTCCAGCAAGGCCATCTAATGACTACCTCTGTGTGGGGACAGCTCCAGGCTGTCTCACTCTGCCCTCCAGTGTGTCAAAGTTGGTACTGCAGATGAACCCTCTCTCCCCCTCTCTCTATCAGCAGGAGGAAAACATGAATTAGATAAAGGTGGAGAGAGCATCAGACGTTGTGTGTGTGTGTGTATATATGTGTGTTTGTGAAGTCTTTGGTAAACATGTGCAATCCCCCAAATGCTCTGCCAAACCATGAGGTAACCCCTCCACACCCCCCCCACACCCCTGCTTTCATGACGACTCAGACCCACAATGCCTTGGATTGTGACATCCCCAGCACATGGTCTCATTCTGTAGGAATGAACAGGCCTGACCATCCCCATTGTCTCGCCAGGACTCTCCCCCTCTTCCTCCCCCTCTTCCTCCCCCTCTTCCTCCCTCTCTGTGTCTACTTTCTCTTCCCCCATCGTCTCCCTCCTCTCATCCCTGACTCTTGCAATAAAACCAATCACACACAACATCTGTGTGTCCCTGTCCTCATAGCCTCCAGTGCTGGGAACACCAGTGTCTCACCCTCCAGATGCTGACACACGCACGCACGCACGCACGCACGCACGCACGCACGCACATCCAGCCCCATGTAGTTGTTTGATCCAGCCAACAAAAGTCTGTAAGTTTGGATGCCCCCAGACTAAACCTGTTGAATGTTCTCAGTGTGCGTTAGTTGTTTGTCTCAGAGGAGAGTCTGTCTCACGGTGATGACTCAATCTGTGGTCACAACCTCCCCTCGCGGTCTCTTCAGCATGTCATCAGTCAGTGCCACGGGCTCTTAGGGTGTCATCAGTCAGCGATGCGGTCTCAGCCTGTCTTGTACTGTGGTCTGTGTATCTGTCGTCAAGGCGATTTGTTTGTGATAATTCACAAATCAATGACAGCCTGCCAGATCAGAGCTGGAACATCAGATGTGTGTGTGTAGCCAGTATTGAGAAATAGTTCCGCTACATGTAGCTCAACTATTAGTTTTACTACATTTTGCTGTAGCATGATGGCAGTTAAACGTAATTCAAATTGTAGTAGTGTTTTCAGCAGTTAATCACTTTTTTGCAAATACAAAAAAAGAAATACGAATGTTACTATTATTCCAGCCCTTGAACTTCAGATGTCCCTGCTAGGTATTCCCTCACTGCTTCTCTCCCCTCTCTCCCCTCTCTCCACTCTCTCCACTCTGCTCCACCTCACCTGTTTTTATCTTCCTCAGTGATTTACTGTAAGAGTGGTTCAGTCGTTTCAGTTTCTGTCATACAGACTATTCATCTTTCAGTAACTGACTGTTGTGTGTTGGACGAAGTAGTTTTGAAAAAAGGGAACTACTTTTGAAAAATAGCTTCAGTTATATTTAGTCGATATATATAGATAGTCAATACAACTATATCTTATTGTAGAGGTGAATCTATCTATCTCCTGCTGTTCACTGGCACAGTAGCCTATAACTAAAGTCAGTAAAAATCTTCATCAGCATGGCTAAATGTGTGTATATGTTTGAGATATTTAAGTATGTTTAGTTATATGTACTTGTGTGTGTGTGTGTGTGTGTGTGTGTGTGTGTTGACATGGGGCCCAGTGTGAGCTGGGCCAAAGGTTGCTGTTGCAGTGTTCCCAGTTTTTCCCAGAGTCTCCCTGGGCCTCAGTCTGACACACACTGCTAATCCCTGAGAATCCTGAAGAAGCCTGAAATGTGAGTTTGTGTCACGGGTGGCTTAGGGGCTTTCCGCTGTCAACAACACACTGACAGAGGGAGAGAGAGGTGGAGAGAGGGAGGAAGAGAGAACAAGAAGAAAGAGAAGGATGAAAATCCCACCCCTTGGAGCTGAGAGGCTGAAAACAGAGCGGTGTAAAAGCAAAGTGAGCACTCCCACTGTCGCTAATGCAGACCGTGTGTGTGTGTGTATGTGTGTGTGTGTGTGTGTGTGTGTGTGTGTGTGTGTGTGTGTGTGTGTGTGTGGGACCGGTGCTGTGCTCCAAATTGAAATGTGAAAGAAACGTGTTGGAAGGTGATGACAAGAGTGAAGTGAACCAGTCGTTTCCTGAAGGCCAGGCCAGATGTGTCGCACACAGAGCCTCAGAAATCTGCAGCGCATTTATATTTAATAACTACGATATTCAGCCTGGGGGGGTGGGGGGCTGGGGGGCTGGGTGGGTGGGGGGGGGTGGGGCAGCAAGCTCATTAATTGGGTTTTTTGAAATCCAGTGCCAGACTCTCTAAGAGGTAGAGAGGGTAAGGCAGAGGGGGAGAGAAAGGGGAGGCAGAGGGAGGAAGAGAGGCAGGGGAAGGAGTTTTGACTGAGCACGAGTGAGATGTGACTGACA
>NC_139671.1:11279401-11294401 GCF_951799395.1 Argentina silus
AAAACCACATTTACCCTCAGGCTATATCACTACAGCCACACAAACACACATCTATCTATCTATCTATCTATCTATCTATCTATCTATCTATCTATCTATATATATCTCAACCCATTCTCCAAATTATTACATTCAGGGAGGATCGTTTCTGCAGACCAAAGAATACGATCTGTGTGGTTGTATTATCTCGCTATACTGGCAGATAAACACGGAAGTCAGAATGCCACATAAGGAGGTGATGGGGTGGTGGAGTCTGAAACCGACTTGTAACCTGAATGTTGCTGGTTTGAATCACACTGGGGACACTAGTTTTTTTTCTTGTGTTAATTATTACTAATTGTTGTTGCTTATGCTAATATTTGCAAATGCCTTCCCCTGACAACTTACTCTAACCTTAACCACTTCAAGTTAATGCCTAACCTTAAATAGTCGAAGTTAATGCCTAATACTGATTCTATCTATATATCAGTCTGTCTATCTGTCTGTCTGACTTACAGTCAATGGGAATCTGCGATTATTGCTGTGCTGTGTGTTCAGAGCACTAACCTGATGCTATGTGTGTGTGTGTGTGTGTGTGTGTGTGTGTGTGTGTGTGTGTGTGTGTGTGTGTGTGTGTGTGTGTGATGTTTACTTCAAGCCACATACCTTTGATGTTTGCCGTCTCAGTCCGAGTTCAATCTTTCTATATGGTCAGAACTGTATAATTACGACCAATTAGACGCTCTGAGATGTTTAAAATAGTTATTGGCAAAGGCGATAAAACACAACACATATTTCTTAAACACGGTAATAAAAGTGTGTGTGTGTGTGTGTGTGTGTGTGTGTGTGTGTGTGTGTGTGTGTGTGTGTGTGTGTGTGTATAGGCCTAACACACATTCTTTAAACACGGTAATAAAACGGCATTCTTTAAATCTGCGCTAAATGGTAGTTAGCACTGGGCTGTCTAGTGAGGGGGGGATACCGGACGCTCTCACCGCCGTATACGTTTTAACGGCCGCGTCTTTGATTAAAAAACGACTAAACGGTTCCAGTCGAGGCGAAGAAAGAGAAAAGAAATAAAAGTCGACATCTGAGAGATGAAAATAACCGTTGTTCTCTGTTTTAAGAGGCACGTGTGCTGGGGTTTGGCCGAGACGTTAGTTACGAGCAGCAGATGTTTAGATGGGTTTTTATGATTGTTGTTATTTTCAAATTGCGACGTTTCCGTGATGAGCTGAGCGCTCGTTAGGAGATATGGCGAGTGTGTGTGTGTGTGTGTGTGTATGAGAGCGAGAGAGAGAGAGAGAGGCGGGAACACTTTGAGCTTAATTAAAACCGAGCTCTAATCCCAGTACCCTTTAGCAGCTCATTACAAGCGCTAATCACAGGCAAGTATGGAAGTGATTAAACTTGAGAATACAATACGCTGTAAGTAAAGGTAGAGAATCACACACATACACACACACACACACACACACACACACACACACACACACACACACACACACGCACACACCTGAGGCTGACGTGTTTAAGAGTTCCCTGGCAATCACCAGCAGGGGGTAGTCAGTGCTTCAACACGCATAGCCCACCCAACCATGACATCATTTCTACATCACCCCCCCCCCCCCCCCCCCCCCCATCGAGGATAAAGTCTTCATGAAGTTTTACTGGTTGTGAGAGAGGAGAACATGTTTTCACCTCTTCTCCTTTGGAAGGAAGAACTAATAAAAACAGCACCTGTTCTCTCTTCCACTCTCCCTCTATCATTCCTCCCCTCCTCCCTGTCTCTCCCTCTTAGAGAGAGAGAGAGAGAGAGAGAGAGAGAGAGAGAGAGAGAGAGATTAAATCAGCTGTTTAGTTGTTTCTGAGTAACCATGAGCTCATAAACTGTGCAAGGGGACTAAGAGTGTAAGAAACACCTCAGTACTAAACTAACCCCACGCTAAACCAGCGTACAGGACTGCAGGCTGAGGGTGGGGGTTAGTACAGGTCAAGACTAACCTACAGGTTGAAGACTATGGACTATATAGTCTCCTGCTGTGGACTCAGATTGGTCTGTCTGACAGAGAGTGAGAGGGGTGCTTGCCACGGCAGCACATAATACTAATTGGAAAGTGAAGTGGTAAAGTCTCTCACTGACGTCCTCTACAGGGCGGGAGACAACGCTACAGAGTTATCAGAGAGTAAGACGGCACAACTTCATGAAAATACTAATGCAATGTGTGTGTATGTGTGTTCAAACCTATCCTGTCAGATTATAGACACATACAGCCACAGGACTGTCAGATGATTCCTGGCAGAGCTCAGGCTACCCACACACCTTAAAGACAGGGGGAGAATATGTATAGGACAGACTAGTAGTGAGAGCTAGCAGAGAAACCCCACGCGAGAGGGGGGGTCAGCTACAAAGAGATATGACAACCTCCAAAACTGGTTGATTCTCAGTACACAACCTCCCACCATGATGAGGTGTCAGACCCTCATTACTATCACCCTTATAGCGTGGGCGCGCACGCGCGCACACACACACACACACACACACACACACACACACACACACACACACACACGGTGCATTCACACTTACCAAACCTCATAAAGCCTAGAACCCCACACCACATCCTAGAGCCCCTTAACCACCCTCATACCCTCCATACCACACCCTCTATAGCCTACCCCAGCGGCCACCCCTGGGTGAGGTGAGGTCCCCAGCCCTGTAATACTCCTTTTGGGGGTAGAGACAACTTAATGCCATATGCAATGTGGATGTGTCTGGGCCTGGGGTCTACCCTGATCTGATTTTTTATTACTATGATTGCAGGCCTGCATGATAAATGGTAAATAGTATGTAGCCTAGGCTAATATCAATAAAAGCATGAACAACTCATAATGATAAACATTTACTAGTAGTTAATTAATTTATACTAAACAGCCTGTCTATATTTATGTTTAGGCTATATGATCTTCAGTACTTTATTCTATCATACGTTATTTCAGTTATTATGAGCAAAAAAAACAACCAAAAAAGGATCTTTTTTGTCTGCAGTTCTGGCCAGCACAGTTTATTTTTCAAACAGTAGGCTAAATAAATATCCATGCTTGCTGTCCTTTCTGAAGAAAATGTACAGACACATAAAGGTAATGTGACTTTAGACCAATTTTCGTTCAGTAACATAATCCTCAGTTGTTTATTGCGAAAGTTATGAAATACCTGTAAATGCTGTTTTAAATTTAGAATGCCAGAAGCGAGTTCCCGAGCTTGGTGCATCAACTTTAACGTGTCTGACGACTGATATATTGTTTTTTAGTATCTAATGGAACGAATTAAATGTGTATTTCACCAAAATAATTTTCGATATGCTATAGGTGTAAACATGGCTATCGAAACTAAATGTTAATTATTCGAATATGATGGGAATGATGGGAATATGGGCTTGGGCCTCTTGAATTTGTAGGCAAAGTCATTTATTTTTATGGAATTATCAAATGCATTTTGCTACACTGTAGCCTTCTAAAAGATAAATACTTGGCCTATATTTCCGTTTGGAGTAAACGAAAAGAAGAATTATTCACCTTAGTCGACTGTTGTAACCGTGTCCTCTGACATGCGTTGGAGGCGCCTCTCCCTCCGCTCTTTCCCCGTGACAACCCATTAGACCGGAAATCCAACTCAAATAATATCCCAGGCGCGCGGAGGGCTGGGTGTGGGTCGGCGTCGCGACCAGAACCGGCCCATAAAAACTGCTATAAATGTCATAAATGCATCAGTTTATATCGAGCGCGTCAGTAAATACCGCGTTTCAATGGAAGGTTAACTTTACGAACGAGGTTAGGGGTCATGGGCGGTTTCACGTGTCATTTCTTTTGGATGAGAGGAAACTCGGCCTTCACGAGGACGCTTCAGTGGCTTCAGACGTTTGCTTTAGAATGTTGGCACGGCCGGAGCAATGGGGAGGGTGCCCGGGGTCCCGACAACTCCATAGGTGTGTGTCTGGGGTTAGGGCTCCCGGAGCTCCCGGCGCTCCCGGCCAGGGCGTTGGGGACTGCTGTCGTGGATGCTGGCTGGAGCGACTGGCAAGGATCCCACACCTAGCTCAGAGTGCACGCGCACTCTCTCTCTCGTTCCCTCCCCCCCCTATCCCGGCTCCCTCTCTCTCTCTTTCTCTCTCTCTCACCTCCTCTATACCCATGCTCCCCGCGTTGCCACTTCCGCTATAAAAGCCCTGGCGGCGCTCCACGTGCCCATTAGCACGCGCTAAATAACTGTTAACAATATGTTACCCAGACTCCCCCGCTTTAGCAGTAATGCTCAACGAGCCTTCAAAGCTCGCGCGCAATTATGCTAAAGGTTAGAGGGGCTGTTTCTCATGCTTTAGTTTTAATAAACAAACGCTGTTTAATGCACAACACCTCCAGAGTCAGAGATCTCTGTATGTGGCTCTGAACACCTCACACTTCACTCATAATGAGTTTATACTCCGCAATTCCATGGTCTGCAGAGGAACAGACAAGCGCAGCCATGGATGGATTATCGCTGAACGGACAGCCGCCTCTTTCCCTTACAAACATGTGCGTAATAGTCTAAACGTTCCTCCTGCTGTGGGTGAAAGGGATCATTAATTAGGCTACTGATAGCCTAAAGCTTTAAGCAATTTGACTGCGCGCGCATGATTAATACCAGCGAAGGTAAAGGCTAAATAAATACAATTAATTCCGTAGGCCTATTTGTTGGAGACGCACCCGCAACATTACCGCGCTGTGCGTCGGTGTACGTGGTATAGGCCGTGGAATTTGGTAAATGATCAAATAGAGCTCAAATGCGTCTCTTGTTGATGTCTGTTGGAGGAATACAAACATATATCTGCCATGGTGGTAGACCCAATAACATATGTTCTGCAGAGAGAAAGAGAGAGAGAGAGGGGGGGGGGGGGGGTGAGAGTGATTATTATATTGACAGACATAAGCCACAAAAATCTCTTAAATAAGTGATTCACTTAATTCCTTATCAATGTCACGCTAAAGTCCTGGCTCACGTCTCTGTGGGTCTATCTCTGAGTGCTGAAATATGTTTCTATGAGCTGCTCATTATTCATCATTAAACATCAACAGATAATCAAAGATCCTGCGGCCTATAAAACTATTTCCAAGTTAACTGAAATGCATGGGGTGAATCTGAGACGATAACCGTTATCACCCGGATCACTACAATAACACCCGCCCGGAACCCTGAGGTGCGAGGGAAGAACGGTATCCGTTGTGTCTCTTTGGGCCCGATGGACTGGTCTGGTCTTTATTATAGACTCGCCCAAGAACTCAGAGCGCCGCGCGCAGTGCGCACCGGTAGCACGAGGACAGTCCACCGGGAACAGACATCGGCGCCAACTGCAGATGGCACAATCACCCAGCATGAAGCCAGAGATGTATAACCCGCGCACCTAGCCATAGGTAAACGGTGTGACTGCTGTGGCGCACCTGACGAAAAACACAGATCTCTCCAAACAAAAGAAACCCCACACACTTACACCAACACACTTTACACACACACACACCACTGACCGTCATAGCATAAGGACAAGTTTATCATTCGTATCAGCATAATGAAACTGAAAGGGATCGAAATACATTGAATATTATGAGAAATGTGTCCCTTCCCTATCTCAAATAGTTTAATGAAAATAACAGTCAGGAATTAACTTGATATGATAATTGATATGATATGATAATTTCACTGAAAACAGCACCTGACTCCCCATCGAAAATGGTATTAGATTCATACATAGATTTTATAACGTCGTGTGTAACTTGTTTGTTGCCTCTGAATTAAGAAATTCAAAAATGTGAGCCCAAAATAAAATATCAAAACATTAAAAGGGGAAAAAGCATGACGCTTCTGCACAAATAATTTGTATAGCTTCATTTAGGGATTTTTCAATAAAATTTAGCATGATGTAGGATTACATTTTAGGACAACAGAAAATAACACACAGCATCACAATATATTCTGGCACACAATTAACGATATCAGGTTTAATTGCAACAAGAAATCAATTTGATGGAAAAAGGATACATTGTGGATTCATTTAGAATAAAAATGATTTACATTTACATTCCTTATTTCAACATTTAATAAAAACTCAACTCAAGCAGGTTAAATAGGCCTACGCAAACACTGATATGAATTTTCATGAAACCCAGAAGGTCACCCATGTGTTATTTGTATTTCATATCAAAAGAATAGTCCTTTTTTGTGAGAATATATCATGCATTTGGGGAAATAAATTCATTTGTATTTATCCAGACATACATTTGTCTTTGTAAAGAAAATGTAGATTTAGGTGTATGGAAATAGCCTTCCCATCACAATCATATCGTCTATCTTCCCAAAGCAACGACAAATATTGACAAGAATAATATAGAATTGAAGGCCACTTTGGAAAGCCATTGCAATTCGATAATAGCCCTGTCTGTTGTATTTAATACAAAATGTATAATCAGTAAGTGCAGTAAAACATTTGCTATTCTAAATTAGTTCCAGTCCTAATTAATGCAGTGTCCATGTAGCCTAACCTAATCTATCCAAAATATAGTAGAAATATAAGCGAATACTGTGTCAACATTTGGATTTGATAACCTTATAGTCTAATGTTTGGTTAATAGATGAAATTGATCATTGGAAATTATTTTTAAAATGACCAGTACCAAAAAAAGGCATAGAGCAATCTATTCATTTTTAACATAACTAAACCATGAGAATATTTGCACTCTCCATTTCAAATAGAGATTATTTGGTTCTCAAGGCCCATATGACGTTAAGGCCCCTGGCCCGTGGAACGCAGGCGGCATTTCATCTGATAACTCAGATGAATATGACATCGGCCTATCCCGCAAAGCTCAATCATTTACATTAAATTCAAACCAATAAACGATGATGACGTGTTGTTTATAATATTTTCTCTGGGTTGTGTACATTGAGCAAGGAGTGAAAGCGAAGCCGCGGGACTGTCCTCGCGCATGTTTATTTATAGGCTTGCTCCATATGTCTTCACATGCACGGGCCGAAACGGACACGCATTCCCCGCATGACCACGCGCTAATTTACACGTCCCGGACAGCGAGAAGGATATTTCCATCTTCCATGTAGGCTACATTAAATTATATAATACAGCTCATCTGCATTTTAACGAGGACAGGGGGCCGTCACGTTCAGTTCAGGTCTTTATTCCCTATAGGATACATTCTTATTGAAATGATAAACCTTTGTATTTATATTAGGCTATTTCGATACAAAGTGAATTCATTTGGATCATTTTAAGATGTGTGTTTTGGTGTGGGGCATAAGTCAGCTTTCTTTTTTTTACAGGGGCCTATGGCCTGTTGGCAATGTTGTTGAGAGGGGATATTTAGTAATATAATAACGGATCGGTGTCTCCCGAGGGGCGACCGTGCAGGAGGTAATGGCCAAATGGCCAAATATGCAAAGCATGTCGGGCCGCGGTGTGAAAATGCGCGCAATGCCCAAGGACTGCTCGCGCTTTGCACCGGAGAAAATGATTCATTCACGAGCCTACTTTACCACATAAGGCGGCACGAGTAGCCCCAGGAGGAGGGACCCAGTGAAACCCGGCGCTGCCATTGGTCGGGCTGTAGATTGATTGACAGATCTCTGCCCAGCCCTCTAAGACCCCTGATTATTGACACTTTCCCAAACTGAACCCACTGCCGCGCCATCCGCACGCGCTCACAGATCACGGAGTGCTACTTTACTCCGTCCGCTTGCTCTGTCTTCCAATGTCACTTCTGCACAACATAGACCGTAGTTAACGGAGAAAGGACTGTCTCGACAGCACCGAGGAACGTTATTGTGGATGCACTTTGGTTGAACTAACTTTATTTCAGAACGGCTCTGTTCTCTCGTGCGTCTCTCCAGTCGGTGGAATGGCGGAGAAGCGACGTTCCCCGTGCACTCTCAGCGTAAAGGCGCACGCATTCTCGGTGGAGGCGCTGATCGGTGCGGAAAAGAGGCGGAAGCTCGAGGAAGATATCGGGACCTGCCTTGAGGAGGGGACGGTGGTCCCCGAACTTAACGGGAGCCCGGGGCCGCGGGCAGAGAGGGCGTGCGCCAGCGACCGTGGCAGCGAGATAGAGTGCGCGAGTGACGGCTCGCGTAAGTAAATCCTCGTTGACTCGGGTCACACGAATTTAGCTGACCATTAAATACCCTCACGACCAAAAGAAACCGACTACCTAGTTACAACTGCATGCATGCTGACAAGGCGACTGAACTGAATTAGCACTTACAGTAATAAAATATGTATTATTAGCCTACTAGGCCATACACCATCTACTAGCTACGGAGATACGGGGCTTACAATGCTAGAAGAACTTCCATAAAACCTACACCGGGTTTTCTGTCTTTCCTTTAACCTGTGTCTCTTGTTTTATTGGTCTGGCCTACTGCTGCAAATTAATAATAGGCCGAATACATAATCGGCCTCATAGCATGCAAGACACAATCATAATAATCATAATAATCATAATAATCATAATTATTATTATACAAGTAATAACTAGACCTGACCATTATTGATAATAATAATAATAATAATAATAATAATAATAATAATAATAATAATAATAATAGGCATGCGATGCAAATGTATATACCCAGGCTTGAATTTTTTATGTAATTTCAGATTCACAAATATACACTGCCAATACACTGCCGGGATACAATAAATAAGACATTCACTGTCATATGTATTTAATATGTCTGCACTAAGTCTACCAGACTGAGATAACATTTTATTTTATAAGAGCAGTCTGTCCTATAGTCCCACTCTCCTCCGAGATTTGAGAAAGAAAATGAAAGGACTTACAATCGAAACATTAGAATGTAATTACAATTATTGTATTGTCGCAATTCCACTGTAAAAATATGATATCATATCATGGTTATTGGTCTAGTAAATAGTGTGCGCGTGACTAATCTGAAGCGCTTTATGAGTCTTGTTACAATCATAAACACGCCAATTAGCCCGCAACGATTAACGCACGAAAATGGCCGCGGAACGAATCCGTTGGTTAGGGGTTTTAAGCTTTGCTCTCGGTTTGAAATGACAAAAATATCAACAACGCCCTGCCACATACATTCAGTTAAATGTGTTTGTTATAGTGCGTTTACCATTGCTATTGTTGTTTTAAATGTCCACGATTGTAGGCTTAGGCTGTTGCTTAAGCTATTTGTTATGCTTATTATCCTGCATGACCATTCATCAGCAATAGGCATATAAGCATAGGTTAGGCTATCTGACAGTGTCTGTTTTTTTGTCCGAGTTATCTCAGACTGTTCTGACTATTCTGACTGTTTTAAATCTTAGCTATCTTAGAAATAAAGACAGGCTATGTTGATAGAACACGGGCCCTGTGATAGGAATTGTGACGGGTCCTTTTGGGCGACATGGAGCTGTCATGTTTAGACAATGATTGTTGGGTGATAGGACTATCACGTATATGCACTATAACCTACCACCACGCCTCTGAGCGTTGGAAGTAGACTACAATTATTAAAACGTTATTGTATTCTCATAATTAACAAATTCAACCATTGTCTGGTGCAGCGGAGAGCGAGGACGTGCTCTTGGAGAGCCCGCGGCCTGAGTCTCAGCGCGCGCCGCCAGTCATCGCCCCATCGGTAACCGGGCCTGGAGAGGAGATGCGCGTAGACCTGCAGGGCTCAGACCTTTGGAAACGTTTTCATGAGATCGGCACGGAGATGATCATCACCAAGGCTGGGAGGTAGGCGGAAAGAAGAGAAACCCCCCCAGAGATTCTGTAAATGAAGATCTGTCTCAGCTCCCAATCTACTGCAGCGATGAAAAAGCTTTATTTCTACACGTCAGAGCAATCTAATCAATCTTGTTTGTAGGCCCATTTTTTTACGCAGATGAGAAACCGGGGCTGTAAGATAAATAAAAGGAGTAGGCCGTAAACACAATGTTGAGCATGCAGGTTTATACAGGATAGGCAACATTCTACAACTGTAATAATGATATTATTATTATTATTATTATTATTAACAATAATAATAATAATAATAATATAGGCTACAGCAACACAATTTAACAAGTTCTGTATTGCCTATGAAAATAATTTTAATTATCTAATTTTGTCTCAACGTCAGAAATATTGCCAATGGCAGAGATTAGGTCTATCTGAAAACTGTTAAAGACGAATTGACCATGATACGGTATTTTAGATATTTTAATGCATGAGGTATTTTGTGATTTCAAGGAGTCTCTACTCACTAGTCTCGACTCTAACGCCTTGCTTAATTTAATCCTATCTCTCTCTCTCTCTCTCTCTCTCTCTCTCCCCCCCATCAAGGCGGATGTTCCCGGCAATGCGCGTGAAGATCGTGGGCTTGGACCCGCATCAGCAGTATTACATCGCGATGGACATCATCCCTGTGGACAACAAACGCTACAGGTGAGGAAACAGGGCTACTCAGAAAAAAAAGTGCAAGAGATTTTTTGTTTTTGTAGTAATGTAGGCTGTTTATCTTGAAGCGTTTTGGTATAGGCCGACTGTGTAATAAACAAAGCACAGGAGTGGGAGTTTTTTTTTTGTAAAATCGTCTCTGTTAGTCGTTGAGTTGAGACACAAATGGTGGTTCGGAGCAATGGTCAGTTAGGAATGGTTTTGGCGTCCTGCTCCTTTTGGGGAACGCCTTTTGGACGCATAACCTCTCAATCCTGAACACAGCAAATGTTACCATAACAGGAAGACAGAGAACACACTTTTGACGCTATTTTGCGTGTTGATTTTGTGTGTTTGTGTGTGTGAAGGTACGTTTACCACAGCTCGAAGTGGATGGTTGCGGGAAATGCGGACTCGCCCGTGCCGCCGCGCGTGTACATCCACCCGGACTCGCCAGCCTCTGGTGAGACGTGGATGCGTCAGGTGATCAGCTTTGACAAACTGAAACTGACCAACAACGAGCTGGACGACCAGGGACATGTAAGTCAACTACCGGTAGGCTACAGTTTATCTGTTTATCTGTTTATCTTATAAAACATTTTTACATTTCTAATCAACTACATACTGTCTATGTTGGTCTACATACTGTCTACCAATCAAATATATGATCTTCATATTCAAAGTTAAACTATCTAGTAAGCCTGTTTTGAGAAAATATTTTTGGTATATTTTGCTTTCAGTGAAGTTGAATAGGCTACTGTACATCGATTTCCCCAGAATCATATTTGTTTTATTTGACTTGTTTCTAAAATAACACATTGTTATACAAAGAGCTCTAAACCAGATAGATTTACAGTAAAGCCTCCCTCAGGATGGCTAGTTATACTGTTTTTGGCCTTTCAAAGGGATGTGTGTGCGAGTGTGTGTATATACATGAATGCGTGTGTGTGTGTGTGCGTGCATGTTTGTCTGTGTATGTCTGTGTGTGTGTGTGTGTGTGTGTGTGTGTGTGTGTGTGTGCTGTGTGTGTGCTGTGTGTGAGGGTGCGTGCATGCGTGCGTGTGTGTTTTATGGTGTTGGAGAAAAGTGGGTAATTTTGCTGCTGTGTAAATGTCCTCTAAACTCAGTTGTGGCGTTGTTGTTCTAGATCATTCTGCACTCCATGCATAAGTACCAACCGCGGGTGCATGTGATCCGCAAGGAGTGTGGGGAGGAACTGTCCCCAGTCAGAGCTGTTCCCCAGGGAGACGGGACCAGAACATTCTTCTTCCCTGAGACTGTCTTCACCACCGTTACTGCATACCAGAACCAACAGGTAACCTTCCTCCAACCTTCCTCCAACCTTCCAGTAACCTAAAAAGGGTTAGTGTTTGTTTGTGTGTGTGTGGTGTTTGTTTGGACTTTGATGAGAATGGAGCACATTGAATTCCTGGGACCCATCTTGGTGGTGTGTTTGAAGAGAAAGCAGAGCATTCACACACAGGGATAGAGTGTTCTAGGGTTCTAAGGGACAGTGTGGAACAAGATTCGCTCAGCTGAGAACAGCGTGGCAGACATTTTGTCTAGACCCAGAAGCAGGGAGTAAAACTGAACCACATCAAGAACACTGCCACAATCACAGACAGGTTGTACTCTCCAACCCCCAGCACAATGCCTGGCTCCAGAGAGGAGAGTGCAGGCCGGTACTAGTGGACATGGCTGTGTGTGGGGTTGGCTCTGCTGGTGTGGGGTTGGCTCTGCTGGTGTGGGGTTGGCTCTGCTGGTGTGGGGTTGGCTCTGCTGGTGTGGGGTTGGCTCTGCTGGTTTACTAGGAATGATGGCTGATGTCAGAGCAAAGTGGCAACGCCTATAAAAGTCCCTTTGGACACGGGTCAAAGAAACAGACCTTACTTACCACACACACACACACACACACACACACACACACACACACACACACCACACACACACACACACACACACACACACACACACACACACACATACACACACACAAACATAGTGGACTAACCCTTATCCTAATATACTGTACCTCCTAATGACCTAATCTGAGAGAATGTGATTATTGCTCATTATCTCTTAAGTTTAAACAAATAAAAACAGAAAAAGTCATTAAAGGTCATAAAAAAACAATGGACAAAAAACAATCCCTTATGTAACTGAAAATGTACACCATTTACACCATAAAATATCAATATTTTAGGGGGTAAAAATAACAATATGATTCTCTCTTCTCAGATCACAAGATTGAAAATCGACAGAAATCCGTTTGCCAAAGGCTTCCGAGACTCGGGCAGAAACCGGTGAGTTCATTTTGACCCCAGAGATTTTCACATTAACTTGAGTGGATCACAGAGGGAGTGTGGTGCACATGGCTCAGTGGCATGGTTGTGGTTTAGATCATTTATGGCCATTATGATTATGTTTTATAGGGAGACAACTGACAGACTTTCTATATTTTCATATAAAAAAACAACTAACCATTAGGCCTGCTTTTGAAACATACAGTAATTCCCAAAAAGGTAAATGGTGATATTAAGTCAGTTTCAAAATATTAACTGTAATGGAGATTTTTTTTCTTTTTCTTTTTCTAAAGTGTGTGTTAAGTTTAAGAGCACATTCATTTACAAAGTTCTACGGTTCCGGTGACAGAGTTTTAGAGGGAAAAATGGAACCTCAGCCGAACCCCAAATGTACCGTCAGGTTCCACCGAGCCACGGGAACATAAACATCAACAGTGAAATAATAAAAGTCACGACTGTCCTGAAGAAAATCTATATAAACACATTTATAAACATATATATAAACACATTTATAAACATATATATAAACACAGCATTAAAACAACATGGCAGTAAAAGTCCTGCAGTCCTGAAACAGCCACTCCCCTGGGGCGTTCACAGAAATCATTAGAGAGAGAGAGAGAGAGAGAGAGAGAGAGAGAGAGAGAGAGAGAACGAGGGATCCGGCAACCTGGATAAAGTGAGAGACCCTGACGACTGACCCTATAAAAGTGAAACGCAGGAAGGCAGAAAAAAACTCCCTTTAAATATTACAGGAAGAGTTAAGCAGTTTGCTAAATAAACTCCTGCTCTGATAGGCTGGTCTGGAGCACACAGGGCCGCTCAGGGCAGCTTGTCTAAATTATCACCGTGGCTACGACCCCGCGGGGGGGAGGACTTTTATCCTCACGCTAACGAGGGGTAACAGAACGCTTGCATTACCCCGGCACAGCACCCCACTACTTCGCCGAGAGAGGGAGGGAGAGGTAGAGGGGGACAGGGCGGTGGAGGGGAGGGGGGGAGCCCCACCTCATAAATCCTTGCCTGTGGCTTCCTGCTCCTGCGTTCTGATTCGCCTGTAAAAGCCGTGTGAAAGCAATTACCTTGGAGCACAGTGCTGGCAGCAGCCAATCGCGACACGGCGTTTATGCCCCTCATTACCTGCGGTCTCCATGGAGATGGTGAGGGGCCCCGCCGGCAGCTAAGATGGCGGCCAGGTGGTCGTTGTAATGTCCGCCGCAGCAGGGCACGCTGGGAGAGGCGGTTCTCCAATGGTGCTCTATTAGAGACCAGTGCATTTGTGTGTGTGTGTGTGTGTGTGTGTGTGTGTGTGTGTGTGTGTGTGTGTGTGTGTGTGTGTACGTGTACGTGTGCGTGTGTGTCTCTGTTGCAATGGGGCTGGAGGCTGACTGTATATCTTACCCTGTGTGTGTGTGTTTGTGTGTGTATTGCAGGATGGGGCTGGAGGCTTTGGTAGAATCGTATGCGTTTTGGCGTCCATCTCTGCGAACACTCACGTTTGAGGACATCCCTGGCATGGCCAAGCAAGGTGAGTGTGGGAATACCACTTTTTGACTGACTGTCTCAGTGGTTGAAGTAGATTTAATAATTAATAACAATTCTCTCTCATCATATGCTTTCTTAAATGTTGAGTCTAGCCTGCATGTACTGTTAGTTAAGAAACACTTTTTGGACTTAAACTTTTTGTACGTAATATAGACATGACATGATGTGATACTATTCTGTTTTATACACTAAGCTGCTGTGATGTACTTTACTGTGAGGATACCATTGACTAACTCCGTGCCTCTGTGTTTCTCTCCAGGAGTCCCGGGGGTCCACGGAGGTATGGGGGCGTCGTCTCACCTGCTCTCCTCATCTCCTTGCTCCTCCCCCTTCCAGATGTGTCCCCTCAGCCCCCCTGACTACACCTGCAGTCGACCGACACACCCCATGCATCGCTACGGTAACCCTCATGAACCCTTCCCCCCTCCACGAGGTCACTCGGGTTATGAAGGTGAAGGGTTCTGTTCTCTGCCCCTCCCCCCTTCCCAGATAGGCTACCTCCCTAATCCCTCCCCTCAGGGCTACGGTAGCCTCCGCCTACACAGCCCTCCCTACAGTCTCTATGGTTACACCTTCCCCCCCTCCCCCCGCCTTGCCGCCAGCCCGGACAAGATGGCCGCCGCTGCTGCCTCCAATCATCAGAGCTCTTTCCTTGGCTCCTCCCCCAGCGGAACTTTGACGGACAGTCTGGGTA
>NC_139671.1:11299401-11301901 GCF_951799395.1 Argentina silus
GACAGGGAGGAGGGGACTGCAGGCTCAGCTCTGCCTGGCCTACGTGACCTGTTAATGGCCTCAGGGGTATTTGATGACAGTTGCAAGAATCTGAGGCTCATGGTGTCCTTTACAGCCTTTTAATCTTTGTCATCAAATCCCCCCGCTAACTTGATTTATGGTCTGCTCCGGGGGCATGTTTCTCAGACCTTATATTAGACAGGCCTCTGAACTCTGATCTATGGTGGGGGGGGGGGGGTTGATAAAACGATTATGACACAATATTTTCCTATAATCGTTCCATGTCAACAAATGGGGAGATGATTGCGTGGTTAATCTACCACTTACCCCCCTTCCCACCCACACACACACACACACACACACACACGCACGCGCACACACACACACACACACACACACACACACACACACACACATACACTTCTCTCTTTGTTGAGTTAGTGTGTGTCACTGTATGTGTTTGTGTGTGACATTGAGAGGTCTATAGACTGTTGTCAAGCCAAGTTGAAAGGACAGGGTCCTTCTGCTACCTCCTCTAACCGTGTCAGGCTTCCTCCGCTACAGTATCCATTTGACTCGAGTTCATACAGTATGAACCAGTCTGACCCAGTTTAAACCAAACCAAAACCTAACTCACTCCAGTCAAACTGTGTGCTGGGCTCGACCCAGCTGGCAGAGTTACACACAGAGGACCGCTGTTCCAGTAACTACCAGTATGTGAGTGTGTGAGGAGACAGATATCTATAGTTAGTTATCACACATTCGCAACTTCAGAGTCAGAGAGTTACAGCCACAGATCTTTGGTGCCATTGTCATCTGCACAGCAGAAGAGTTTGTTTGTGTGTGTGTGTGTGTGTGTGTGTGTGTCTGTGTGAGTGTGTCAGTGCCTGCGCTCAAACATTTGTGTGTCTATACTTTCTACACAGCAGAAATAGTGCCACACCCCCCCCCCCCCCCCCACTCCGTCGCTCCTGCCCTGTTTGGGCCCCAGCCCCTGCATTCTGTTGCTAATGGGGTAGGTGGATGTGTGCGTGTGTGTGTGTGTGTGTGTGTGTGTGTGTGCGTGTGTGTGTGTGTGTGTGTGTGTGTGTGTGTGTGTGTGTGTGTGTGTGTGTGTGGTGTAGCCTTTGCCTGACCACGGCCCTGGCTAGACTTAGCATGCTCATTTATAGCCGAGCAGCCCATCAATCTTAATAGAGGAGAGAAGTGCAAAGAGCTGATGAAACGCCAGACATGATCACTATTCACACGGCGGGAGGGAGGGAGAGGGAGGGAGAGGGAGGGAGAGGGAGGGAGAGAGAGGGAGGAAGGAGAGAATGAGGGAGAATGCGTGAGAGAGGAAGAGAGAGAGAGGGAGTGAGAAAGAGCGATAGATCTATAAGTGTTTATCCTAGTAGGTGATAATGTAGTCTTGATCCTCGTTCTGCCTGAACCTGCATTTGTCACTTTGAGTGAGAGGTGACAGGCAGGACGAGTGAACCTGCTCACACTGGACAGGACAACCTGTAGGGGGGGGGCACATGTCCACAAACACAGTCACATGATTGATCATATGGCCTGAACATTCTGGAAGTCTGGTCTGGAATGGGGGCGGCGGGGTGGGAGGGGGTGCGAGGGGTGGGGGGGGGCACATTTAGCAATGTGCTGCAAGACTGTGCTGACACAGAGTCGATGTGTCTTTATACAACAATAGAGCTGTCAGACAGCAGTAGGGAGAGGGAGAGAGAGAGACAGCTGTAACGGAGAGAGGAAAAAAAAGGGGTGGGGAGTGGGGCATGGTCATTTCAGGAAGGGAGTTGAAATTCCAGTTCAGAAAAATTAGAAAACCTGTTGATTTGGAATTTCAGAATTTCAATTTATTTCCTGAAGTAGCACCCGCCACCCGCCACCTGCCCCTCTACCCCAACCAACCCCCCCCCACCAACTCCCCCCCCCCCCCCCCCGGCCCCCCCCACCCCTGCCCCCCACAGGGTGAGTGCAGGTGATCCTGAAGCAGCTGTGAGAACATGTCTGATCTGTCATTCCTCACACTTCAGCAGGCCAACGAGAGAGAGATTTATGACGTGAAGAGCAAGAGAGAGAGAGAGAGAGAGAGAGAGAGAGAGAGAGAGAGGGAAGGAGAGAGAGAAGGAGAGAGATGGAGGGAGGAGGACAGTGAAGGAGAGGAGCAGGGAGAGGGAGGGGACGAGGACAAGGGGAGAGAAGGGGTGAATATATAAATACATGGTTAGTCTTTAAAGCAGTCGGTGTCTCTATATTGGTCTGAGTGTCGGGTCATAGCTCTGCCTCGTTAAGTCTTGTCTGAGCTTGAACTTTGACCCCAGATTCTCCCCGCCTGCCCAAGGACACATCATCACTGGAGTGAGGATGCCACACAATAAATCAGCAGGCACGCACACACACACACACATACACACACACACACACACACACACACACACACACACACACACACACACACGTGCACACACACACACACACACACACACGTGCACACACA
>NC_139671.1:11306901-11309401 GCF_951799395.1 Argentina silus
CGCCTAATTCCAAAAACTGGCCTGAGGTCAGTCAGCCCCAGTCCTGACCTTCATTTACTCTGTGAATGTTACTAGTAGTATAGAGTGTGGAGTGCTGATGTAGAAGATTCAATAGGTTGTTCTCATTCAGCGTCACAATAGGCTGTGTGAACGTTCCATTTGTCAGCTGGAGGGCAGGCTGCCAAACAACTATTATCTGATGTCATACGGTCGAAGGCATTCAGATCCACATCCACACAGGCTATTGGTTGATAATACACTGGCCTCTCTACACATACATTCAACCACATCTGATCAATGACACATGAGGCTAAATCGACTGGAAGTTTATGCATTGGATCTGTCGGGATTCAGTCACCATACATTTAACAGTTTTAGCCCAATCTCTGTGACGATAGATCAAACCACATGGCCAGCTAGCATGTTTGTTTCCATGTTGTGTTGGCTGGTATGGTAAATAGCTAATTACACTTACTGAGAAACTCACCTCATGTTTTTTGCAAACCCTTACTGTTAGTTGGTTTAGGCAGCTAGCTGCTGCTGGTTGGCCAGGTTTGTAAATGCATTTCTCTGCTGTTTCAAGTCAAAAAGTATAAAAAAAAATTGAATTTGTCAGTTATGACTGGCTGTTACATTTTTATTTCATGTCACCCAAATATCAAATCATGTGGCCAATTACGATAGAAAGCAGTTTGATTTGACGAAAGAAGGCTTACCCCCCTTGCCCCCCCAGCTGAAAGTCTGAACGGACGACTGGTAGGAATATGGGAGATTACTGGTTGGAGGGGGGGGGGGGGTTGGGGGGTAGCAGTGTGAGTGGGAGGACTGGGGGGCTGGGAGGGTGGTTACTGGGCGGCTGGTCATTATAGGTACCCAGAGAGCAGGACAGATGGTTAGACACTGGTCAGAGTTACACAGCAAAAGGCTGTAAAATATCCATGGGAAAACCATGTGTGTGAGACACATGCACACACACACACACGCACGCACACACGCACACACACACACACATACACACACACACACACACATACACACACACACACACACACACGCACACACACGCGCACACACACACGCGCACACACACACACACACACACACACACACACACACACATGCTACGCCATGTGTGAAAAGAGGAAGGTTTGTGAGAGAGGCAAAAGGAGAAACAGACGTTGGAGAGAGTTTGGGACAGTTTTGGGATCGATCACACATAAGGAGCACTAAGCACACACTCCAGCAGTGTGTTCAGACCGGGATGAAAGGAGCAGGACTGCTGAATTCCAGTCTGGAGAGCTCAACACAGTTCATCTCAGCAGACCTGAACATCCGTGCAACTCTATCTGTCTCCAGCAGCCCTCTCTCAGCTGATCACCCATATTCCTCAGTCACACACCTCAATGTCTAATCATACTCAAACCCTCTGAGATCAACAGTGAACATGCATAGCTGCCCCCATCCCCCCCCACCCGCACCCCCCCCCCCCTCTCTATCCCCCTCTCTGTCCCCCTCTCTGTCCCCCTAAAGACAGTACAGCCCCCTAACTTGCCCTCCCCCCTCCCCCCTCCCCACTCCCCCCTCCCCACTCCCCAAACATGTAAACACTTTCAACCTGCCGGCTATTAGTAGTTCATAACAGATTCATTACATCCTGGCTCTTCCCTGGGCTGACACAAACACACACACACACACACACACACACACACACACACACACACACACACACACACACACACACACACACACACACACACACACACATCTCCCCGCATAAAAACAGCAACAAAAACACAGTCAACAAATGTCTTGCATCGGTGCTCCTGTCAACACCCTCACGATCTGCGTGACACATCAACCCCCGGCAACCACAGACAGGCGCCAGCAACACCCCTTAATCAGCATTTACATCTACATCTCTCTCTCTCTCTCTCTCTCACACACACACACACACACACACACACACACACATGCAAGTGTCTACACTTACTGATGGCTGTACTGGGGCGAGACTATCAAGGAGAGGATCTCCATTGGGAGAATGTGAGGGCCAGAGGTGGGGGAGACGGTAGAGGGAGGAGAGAAAGGCTCTTCTTCCTTGGCCACTTCTCCTTTGTACTGTACACCACTCAACACTCACCCCTGACAATCTGTTGGCTACTTTTGATCCAGACCAGGAGAGATCACACTTCGTCGTTGGACCGTTTCTGTTCGGTCCTGTTCCCAAATCATCCCTCATCTATCTCTGTGTTTGTGTGTGTGTGTGTATGTGAGTGTGTGTGTGTGTGTGTGAGTGTGTGTGTGTGTGTGTGTGTGTGTGTGTGTGTGTGTGTGTGTGTGTGTGTGTGTGATGCAGGCGTGCATTAGCAATAGAGCAGGCGTGCATCAGCAACAGAGGGTAGCAGTAGAGCGAAGTGCAGGTATGGGACACACACTCACCTCTCTGATATAGGGGTCATTATCAGTAATCTGAAACTCAGGGTTGTTCTCAGGTCTCATG
>NC_139671.1:11323815-11326315 GCF_951799395.1 Argentina silus
GGAAATGCAATGACTCACTCACACACACACACATACACACACACACACACACACACACACACACACACACACACACACACACACACACACACACACAGCAGCAGCGCGTCAGAAATAAACCTGCTGTGAATTTGGGCATGTTTACCCAAAATATACAGAGCCGATTCGACAGCGCGAGCTGAGCGCTGACAAATCCGCCAACCGCTTATCAAATTAAACCCCATTAGCAGCACAAACACGCACACTCACACAGCCCATTACCCACACAAACACACGAGCGCCTCACGTATGTTTGGTTACCTTTCCCGCTCAGAACAAGACACAGGCTCTCCAAACAAACCCTTGTGCCAAGCCAAACACGCCCTCTCGGTTAACCGCTGAACAGTGTGTTCCACCGTCCGCGGATCGCGCGCATGTATAGGCCATGACGCGTACTGTCAGCGACTGTCATCCCACATCTGTCCCAAGACGAGGACATGCGCAGAGCAACCCATACGGTTCATCTGGCCGCTCGGCTGCAAGTGGTCTGTTCAGGGGAACATCAGGCGCGCGCTAATTCATTCCATGCGTGCTCGTTAAGACGCGGGTTTTCTTTGCTGCGCACATAAAGCCGATCGCGCAGGTAACGTGATCTCATGAAACTCTCCTCTCCTCTCTGACAGCTGCTAAAAGGATTTACCTCGTAATGTAGTAATGTAAACCCAAAGTAAGACATCGCAGTAAAAAGGATGATTTCATCTGTCTTCCTTCCTCTACCCGTGCGCTCCCCCGGGACCGCCGGTCGGAAAGGGAGAGTCCGGGGAAGCTGCTGGTAAACGGTACACTTCATCAGCATTAACCAATCATCAGCTTCGTTTTATTAGCGGTAGAAGGTATGGTTTGGAGGGACATAATAAGGCCTGTTTATGGTGCGTGTCCCGGGCTTGGTGAGGGGAGAGGAGCACCCAGGGGTAGATAGCAGAGGCCGTGGGGAGTAGTAACTCAGGTCGGGGGACAGGCGAGCACAGGCCAGGCGGCCGGCTATAGGTATCCCTCTCCACGGGTGGATGGGGTGGAGGAAGGTGGAAGGGGGTGTGAGTGTGTGTGCAGACTTTCCGCTGAAGGCGAGACAATGCTAACGAGGCTTTACGCACAGCCGTCAAGCCTCATCCGCAAGGTTTGGCTCAATTACACTCCAATACAGGGGAATTCAATTAGACACACGTGGGTTTAAAGTTGAAAAATAAAACGAACTCCAGATTATTTTCCTATAGTCGACATGAATCAAACGAAATTGGAATAAAATGATCATTGTTCAAATGAGCTCACCAGGTTGGCTCTGCGTGCATAGGCCGGCTTTCACACTTCCTCAGGAGATTCCGCATTATTATGCATTCTAACGCCGCCGAAGGCAACATGGGCAGCTGTATACCCCCTTGTACCCTTTACTCGGCATTAAGCGCCATTTGTGATTCTTTATAGTCATTAGTGAAACGTGTCTAAGTGCCATTCTGCTGTTGGGAAAATGACCTCCAAACACAGACGCGCCGCTAATAATAATTAAACGGCATCGCGGTATTCCACTTGGCTTTTATAGTCAGGAGACATTCTGTACACACTGCTGTAAAAACATCCAATTGCCTCCATCTAATTATGCTTCTCATAAAAGTAGATCAAGAAAATATTTTCATTGTTTATTTGTTCGTTTTGTTGCGCTGCTGTCAATATGTGGCTCTTAAAATGTTTATTCTGAGTTGAATCCAAACAAAGACCTAATGTTCTCCCTTTTCTCCCTTTTCTTCCTCCTCTTCCTCCTCCTCCTCCTCCTCCTCCTCCATCTCCTCCTCCCCCTCCTTTCTGGCATTCCTCTTTCCTTCTCTCTCAGTTCTAATAAATCTGAAGGGGCCTTTTCCATTTTTACAGGAACAGCGACTCATTAAATGGTTGATTTCAGATGGCAGAGTGTGAATGTTTTAAATTAACTTTATTGATCTGTGAGTGGGTCTGCGGGCCAGGGAAAAACTGACACCCCTCGGCGCATGGGCAGTTGATTTACCCCTCCACTGTTTAAAGACACTTCGAACCCTGGCTGGCACTGAGGGGGACTGGCAGACAAACACACACACACACACACACACACACACACACACACACACACACACACACACACAGAGTGAGAGAGAGAGAGAGAGAGACAGAGAGAGAGAGACAGAGAGTGACAGAGAGAGACAGAGAGAGACAGAGAGAGAGAGATTAGCAAAGAAGACTTTGATTTTCACTTCACTCACTCCAGCTAAAACTGAGCCCCTTTCATTATCGTAATGCCTCAATCATTCTCTGCTCTGGCCTTTTTGCATGTAGAACACTTCAGCCTCAGGGAATGAACAGGAGCAGCGAGGGAGAGAAGAGGGTCAGGAGAGGGAGAGGTAGGGTTTGCTGCATAAGGGAGATTAGGGGCAGCAGGGTCTGTCTCCCATCTATGACATCACTCTCCAAGTATGAGACACTTCGCATAACACTC
>NC_139671.1:11333815-11406315 GCF_951799395.1 Argentina silus
TGAAAAAATGGCTAAAAAGCCACAATTAGGCCTAGATCAAGACGATAGCCTGTAGAATTATGACAGTATAGTAGCCATACGTTTCTCTGTCATGCATGGGAGAAATGTTCTAGCCTATAGGGCCATGTATAAACGATTCTGGCCCAGCCTTTAGCATACTTTATTGAAAGTTTAATTTCTCAAAATGTTTTAATTTGAGCTATAGTCCTTGAATTATGTAGGATTTTTTTTTTTTTACAAATATAGGTTAATACTCGGTGAGAGGTGAGCCCTATAAAGCTATAATTGTTTAGGCTACTTTTAAGCTTCAATACAGGCTCTTGGCTTCAGATTATTTTAAGTAATTGAATCAAATATCGGCCTATAAAGGTTAGGCCGGTTTATGTATACATTTCTGATGGACAAATCTTAACGCCTAAAGAAACACTCATGTGTCATTACGAAAAAAGATTATGACATTACCATGGCAATATGCCGATACAAAATTGCCCTTTTCTTCCTCAAATGTCATTGTTGTTATTTTTTTGTAAATCATAGGTTATATTCTATGGGTAATTACGAAACGAAATAATTCCATTTGAAAATAAAATGTATTCGTTCTGGACTATAATTTTAAGTCTATCAGAAACTACGGAGGCCCTATCTTATTATGCTACTATTAGAGACCCATTATAGGCTATTCATCATAAGTATGAGTAGCCTATAACTATTATTAGTTAATTAAAGTAATAGCCTTATATTAACGAAGACAACAAGAACAAGAACAACATAATAATAAATAATAATAATAATAATAATAATAATATAAATAAAAATAATATTAATATATTGGATATGAATATCACATTACGAGAATAACCTAATAACAATGGCCTGTAATCATATCATTATTATTTCAATATCATAATCATTATTGTCATCATTTGATGAAATTGATATATAACAATTTAATGTAGTCATTATAACATTTTCAATTATTCCACCATAAAAATAATGACATATTAATAAAATAAATTATATAAAACAGTCCTAATAATACAAAAGTTAATAACAAAAAACAAAAATGTATGCAACATAATTATTTCAAAATAACAGTATTAATAGTAATATCATGTGTAGGCCCATGTTTGACATAATGTGGACAAACAATGCATTATATGCCTTGTATGCTGTCATATCAAATAATGATAAGATATTTGGCATTTTCATTAGAATTAAAGACCTATCACCATCATTATCATTATTAATATTATTATGCTATTGGGTTTTCAGTTGTAGTAGGCTAGTGTCATAGTATAGCCTAGAAGTAATAGTTAATAGAGGGTGGGCCTGAACCTTTATTTTAATAGCAAGAATTGGCCTAACCGACCATCAGAATGTCATGAACTTGGCTTTTATTAAATACTAATGGAGGCCTATCATTTAAATCCGTCGTTATTGTATTATATAAGACTTGAAAGCCGCTCGACCAATGCGTTCATAAGTAGAGGGAAACATACATAGGAAAGAGGTCTATAGTTTGGGTCATATTGGAGGGCTTCGGCTGCCATCTACCGACCAAACTATGTAAATTTGTCAGAGCTTTTGAAAAAGAGTTGGCTTAATTAGGGATGACATTTTGGGAATGTAGCCCAAAAAAAGTTTTCCTCCAAAATAGGCGATGCATTAGAATATTGAGCAAAGCCACGGCTCTAGCAAGCAAAGCCTTCTAAAAGGCTATGGGGTCAGGTAGCCTAACTTGTGACAATGGCAATGTATTTATTCTAACGAAATCGCTGACTATAGATTGGGATTAAGCAAAACATGTATTATAAATCTCCATGTGTTACAAATGGAGTATTACCTCACAGCCTCCTCTCTTTCACTCCATCCTCGTCTTCGCTCGTGGAACGTCTGAGCTTGTAGTTTCTCCCAACCCAAATGAACTACATATCCCAAAAATCCCCGTTACCATAGCAGCCAGAGATAATGGTGTATGTTCCCACCATGATTCCGACTCGAGTGTTTGCTGCTGTCATGTCATCCGAGGAAGACATTATCTACCCAAACGAAAATGAACCGCGGCCAGGAGGAAAAGGCACACAAACGCAGAACAGCGCGAGGGAGGTTCAGGTCGCGGGAAGCGCGGAGGTCTCCTGCCCGGCGGATCTGGCAACTGTGCGCATTAGCATCAGCAATAACAAGGAGTCGGTAAACGATGTCACTAGCAGCATCTCCCGGCGGGTGGAGTACATTCTTCAGGCTCTCAGACAACACGATGTAAAGGTAGCACTTATCCCCAGAAAGTCAGACCTTTGCTTTGACATAGGCCTATGCACAAGTGAGAAAATAGATTCAACCGACACAGTGGTACAGTAGCCTATAGGCTATTTAGCTTGCCACGAAGTTGTACTGATGGTCTCTGTCGGCAAAATGTAGTCACAAACTAAACATAAATTATTCGTTTTTACGTTTTATCGGTAGGTCTAACGTTGTGCATGTATGCTCTGCATTCAGCAAAATAAGCGAATACCCACACTGTGGGCCACAGTTTGTCTGTAGCACAATGTGTGTTCTAATATTAGGCCCATGAAGATGTATCCTCTCCTCTTACCTTCATCCCCCTCTACCTTCCCCAAGGAGGAGAACACGACAGTGACGAAGCACATCCACAGAGATGACGACCTGTACCACATGGACGCAGAGGTAGACTAATCTAATGACCGAATAATGAGTTTGGCCTACATTATCAAATAGTTTTATCACTACCATGGATATTCAAATGTCTTCATTTTACAAGTTAATTGTTTCCACTGTCCTTTTGACCTTTCAAGTGTGTGTGTGTGTGTGTGTGTGTGTGTCTGTCCGTCTGTCCTGACTCCTGTAGGTCACGGTGGTGTTCTCTGACTTTGTGAAGATGGAGAGAGTGTGTAGTGTTCTGCTGGAGAAGTTGGATAAGAGTGTGTGTGTTGGAACGCCACAGTTCCACCATAGTGCACCATGCCTGAGTCTTCTGAGGTAAGTCAAATACAGCCCATGTTCCTCCAGTCAGTTGCCCATGTCACATCCACCCCACACCCTTAACTCTAGAGTAGACACTTCCTGATGCCCCCAGGCCTTTTAGATCTAGGTGTCAGCAATATTAAGCCATATTGTATCCACATGACATATCAGGACCAGGCCTACTTGTCCTGCACTGATTATCACGCTCTGTCTGTCTGTCTGGTTGTGTGTCTGTTCCAGGCGGCGTGCATGTGTAGCAGCAGTAGAAAACGCCCGTCTCAAGGCCTCTGAGGTGAGCAGCCTGCTGGGACAGACACTGGGGCTCCCTCTACTGGTCAGAGAGGAGGAGGTAAGAGAGTGGAAGAATGAGGAGGGAAGAGACAGAGGAGAGGAGAGAAACCTCCCGCGACCTCCTCACAGGCCCACCATCACTGCTTCCTCACGCATGTTTGTTTCATTTAGCCTCCGACCCAGACAAAGGGCCAGGAAGAAGCTCTAAGGACTACATCTAAAAACTAAGAACACACACACAGGCTGTGTTTTTTTTTATTGTGAAGCGAAGCCAAAGACAAGGATGGATATTATGTTTTGTTTATTAAAGAATGATGCATGACCGGTAGTCATGGGGATTATGGTAAAGATCCAACAGAAAAGTGCAAAGGTAAAGTGATGTTTCAGATCATGAGAACACTTCAACAATCACAGCAGTTCAAGTCAAAAACCTCTGAGTTCAAACAAACAAATGCTCAAATAAAACACTTTATAATAACTTTCATGAATGACATTTTTAGAAATAGTGAGCATTCCAGCATTGACTAATCATAAGAATGATAGACATTTATAAGTTTCATGAATAAGTATCTGAAGTATCCATAAGCATACACATGTAAACATTTAGAAATGCTTATTTATTAAAGTTATTGTAAAGTGTTACCCTTCCTCAAACAATTCCTCAAAGCTGCTGTCAATAAATGAGTAAGTGAAATTACCTATCAATGTACATGAATCAATCCTATTCTTGGTTGTAATCCTCTTGTATTATGTATTCCTACTTTTATACCAAAATAAATACTGTTATACAGTTTTTATCTCTAGAAAAATAGAGGCTGAAAGAGGGGGCAACAATACGATAACTGTCAAGAACATTGGTCCATATTAACCGTGGTTTAGCTTAACACCACCTGAGATTCAGAGCTACAAAGAACTACATCTTTTAATATCCACAATGCAGCAAGACGTAGTTTTTGGAAGCTCTGAATCTCAGGTAGTGTTAAGCTAAACCATGGTTAATATGTACCAATGTTCTTGGATTCCTACCCTGAGATCTGTTCCTTTGAAGTCTATCCAGATCAGTTGCCTCAACCACATTTTTATACAGTCAGATCACTGGTGAAGGAATGGAGACCCTGAAAAAGCACTGAAATACCTCCTCTCTCTTGTTCTTATTCTCGCTCTCACTCCCTCACACACACACACACACACACAGACACACACAGACACACTGTCAGTCCTCTGGGAAGATCTCACTGAGCCAGGGCTGCATGACAAAGCGCCCTGATGTAACTTCAAAGTGAGTGAAGTAATTCTCCAGAGTAGGGATGTCAGGCTGGAACAGTCAAACAGAGATTTACTTTAGGATTCTGTGTGTATGTGTGTGTGTGTGTGTGTGTGAGTGAGAGAGAGAGAGAGACCTACCCTCGTCAGACTGACGCGTTCCAGTTCAGTCTGGGGCAGGTAGCCCACCATAATAGAAGAGGGGCTAGGACCACTGAACAGCACTTTATAGTGGGGCGTGTGTTCTGCTTTATTTCCCTACACACAGTCAGATAGACAGACAGACAGACAGACAGACAGGTCAGTGAACCAATCAAAAAGCTGATCAAGGTGTAGCTCTGACCATATTGCTAATACCTGTCCAGTCCTCCCACATAGACACATGTACATCACAGAGGCTAGATCAGTAGTTGGGCGTGGGAGGTAAGACTCAGAGGTGCTGTAAGGGGGGACACTGAGGTTACAGTTGAGTGTGTGTTCTGTTCTGACTGACCGCAACGTTGGTGTACACCCTGTTGATCCACTCCAGTGGGGCTTGGAGCTCAGGGTCCCAGCTGACCACCACCCCCACCATCTGGCTCCTCCTCTCCATCACCACATCACCCACTCGCAGGAACACGAACGGTGGCCGTGGACTACGCACTTCCCTGGAAGCTGGAGAAAAGAGACGTGAGAGGGATGAGAAGAGAAGAGAAAAGGAATGTGTAGGGATATCCATTACCAAGAACAAAACTACGCAGACAGGATCATCATGGGAGGAATGTCAGGACTTTTTCTTGCTCCAAATGCCTAAGGGATATTCTCTCACATGCATTCCATAATGACTGACTAAAATGTCATTGTAAAAGATGTTCACAGCAAAGTCATTTAGCGGCAGTAAGCTAAATTCTGCATAAGTATGTGAGGTGAGGTTTGAGTGTGATGCACCATCCCCGCGAGCCACCACACACACACACCTCCGAAGAATCCCTGGTCGTTGTCTTGGAGCATCGCTTCAAGATCGAGGGACTCCCCGGGCGCTTCATTCTCCTCTTCACCGACGAGCAGCCTGAGAGACAAGAGCGTAAAACCCGGCGTCACTGCGTGCTCAGAGACAGTCTGCAGTAGTGTTTAATAGTAAATATGTAGTTTTTTCATGAGGGGGGGTCTGGAAGTTATTCCTCTGATACTATGATTGAGAGTCAGTGTTAATGGACAGCGCTGCCTAGGTAGTCAACGGTGTATGACATCATGTTTTAGGCTGCGAGTCCAATTTACCGTAGTCCTACTTGGGACACCAGCTGGGTCGCCCAATCTGTCCAAGCGGTCCCGTTCAGATTGTTCTTAATGGTTTTCCACCACTCGTTCCAGACGCCCAACAACCTGATAAGTGAAAAGGGAAATATGCGGAAGCGAATAACAAGTTGTCAATACATTTGAAGAGGTGGGGGGTCCGAGAAACCGGTGTCAGCCCGATGAATGGATGCAGTATAGCCTACCGTTTGGTTGTGTGGTAACGCTGCGCCACGGAAGACCCGGTCAACCGACAGATGAGGTACTGCGCGGGCAGAGCGGACAGAAGCAGCATGAGCTGCAGGATGGCCGTCCCCGTGAGCTGAGGCATAGCGCAATGATCACTGGAAATCCACTGGAAATAAAAACAATGATACAAACTATTCCATAGCGCTCCACAGTTTCCAGTAGCCTAATGAAGCCGTCGTATGGACTCGTATGGCATATCGGCTGTCCCCTCTAATCGCTATACATTAATCCTATATTCCAAGTCAGATCATATAGAAGGACACAGAAAATAGTTGTATATGTTTAAACGATTGAAGGCTATAACTTCTCAGCGATATATGAAATGGAGATCTTATGGAGCCTGAATTCTGTCACTACGTTACGCAGCCTTTTCATGACCAGAGGAGCGCAGACCAAAAACTTCGATAAGGATCTCAAGTTGAGGAAATTGTTTGGAACTCTTACCTTTGACATGTAAGGGAAATTCCTAATGAAAGAAGTATTTAACTAGGCCTATCAGAAATTACGCACGTTAGTCGTATTTTAAAAGAAAAGTTAGGAGAACCTAACAACTGGCAGAGAGGAGGGGAACGTCGGCTTGACATTTCTCGCTACAAATATTTACGTAAACAGCACTTTCAGTTTACCACCTGTGTATTTACATTTACAAAACTGCCTCACCGCTTGGGCGGCCAATCGTTGCAACCCACGAAATGCCGGAGCGCCTCTCGCGCCTCGCCACGTCAGGATTGGATTCGCTTCGTAGATGTGCGCACACAAGACACCACTATGGCGCGTAGTGGCGTCAAACCAACACAAGGGGCAATGTTGTCTTAAGAAAATCTAACCCTTCGGCCCTGTCCAGAAACGACCCCTCTCTTCCTTATTTGAATGGATTGAACAGGAATAAGCAATATGGCCATCATCCCACGCCAGAGAGCAATGTGGATCCACTACCATCCTGTTTAATACCAATCAAATTATTTCAGATATACACAGGTGTCTTACAATCGGCTTACCTCACCCCCCTCAAAATAGACTTAAGCCTGACAGCATCTAGGAGCAACTTCATGTTATGGTACTAGAGACAGTGTTGCGATCAGCTCATAAAGAAAAACCCAGAGAAAGAGCAGGATATATGGAAACACAACTGTTTTATTTCCTTAAAATATCAGTATGAACTAACAGGACAGCAGTACTCCCTACACATATATTCTAGCTTTATGTTTTTGTTTTTTTACATGATCTCTTCTTTTTAATATAAAAGTATCCAAACTAACAAAGACATCCCACCCCGTCCCATCCCCATGGGGATAGAGTACAGAACCCCCCCTCCCTCCACCCCCCACCCCACCCCACATCCCCCCAACACTCTCCCCGGTGGCTTGCATGCAGCCACTTCTCACTCACTCACTCACACACACACACACACACAACAACCTCTCACCCCCGCCCGACCCGTCACCCGAACCCCCGTTTCCGAGGTCACCACAGCACAACTCTGTGACACGTTACGTACATGTAGGACAGGCCGTGGGGTAGGCAGGCCCATAGAAAGGTATAGCTCGTAGGTAAGATCATATCATATCGTATCTATATCAGCACAGAGGAGAGAATATAAAAAGACCATTTCAGCATGACGCGACTCACCCACAGATCTAACGCAGTGACGCCTGCCCAAGGAAGGGACAGGTGATAGATACAAAGACAGGGACACAGCGGTGTGTTGAGTCTACCCAGGTAGAGGACAGGTAAGGGATATTTGTGTGTGTGTGTGTGGGGGGGGGGGGCTGTGTGTGTGGGGGGGGACAGCTCAGTGCTACTCATCGGCCCCTCTCCCTGCCCCTCCAGAGTGAGTGTGTGGGTGTGTCTGTGGATATATAATCAGGGACACTGCACCAAGTGCCTGACTGGGTAAAACAGACATTCAAAAAGCCACGATCTGCACTTCAGTGCCCAGAGACAGAATTTGGCATTAAAAATGTTCATCATAAAATCAAACCAATGATAAAAAAACAAACAAGACAACTGCTCCTTTGTATGTGACTGGAGAAGGAGCGAACGAGAGAGAGAGAGAGTGTGTCTGTATGTGTGTGTGTGTGTGTGCGTGTGTAAAAGAGAAAAAGAAGTGTAAGTTTGTGTCTCTGTCTCAGCCACATAGGCAGCCCTGTCATGTCAGTCCATAGTCCAGCCTAGTCCCGTTCCCCTAGGACTAGAGGTCTGGAGGGACCACCAGAGCCCACAGGGACACCAGGAGCTCCAGAGTTGTATATGATCAGACAGAAGGTCCCCAGAAGGAGAGCTGGAGTAGCCAAGGCACAATCAGAACAAAGGATCTGGGACCTCTCTCCAGTTCGCTTCAGTTCTGATCCAGTCCCGTTGAGTCCAGTTAAATCTGGTTCCATCCGGTTCGGTCAGGTGTGAGAAAGTGCAAGAACATGCACGGCAGAACTGCATGTGGTCACCATAGAAACAGACAGTTCAAGAACATTTGAACGTTTTTTTTGTTGTTTTGTTTTGTTATTTTAAAACAATTTCCAACTTATTAGAAATCATATGGTTACTCCTTACAACTGCATCAACAACTGGTCTGTGGTTAAGTGCATCTCAAAGCTAGACACCAAAGCTCCATCCACTGTACCTTAGGTTCAACACACAATATCTTGGCTATAATAGAGTAATATTGACATGAATATTGGTATGTTTGTAACATCAGAAATGTCAGTTTTCAGCTATTCTAAATACATTTCTTTGAGAAATCAACAACGTTTAAACTGTATGCCACTGTTTGTACGCTGAAATATATGGAGAGAGAAAACACACACACAGTTTGGGGATAACCTCTCTGACACAACTCTGTGACCATGATGCAGGATGATGACGACACAAAATCACTCTCCCTCTTGCTCGCGCACACACACACACCCACACACGCACACGCACACACACACGCACACGCACACCACAGAAAGGCACCGGGTATTGCTAATGATCAGGACTCATCAAAACTCTTTCCACACATAAGATATATGGTCCATCCGTCCGTCCATCCATCCATCCATCCATCCATCCATGCATCCCTTTCTCTTCCTCCAACACAGTTAGATCAGAAAGAAAGGAGGATAAAGGATAGGAGAGGTTCACTCTCTCTCTCTGTAGTGGACATGCAAAACTAATAAACAACTACAGTTGCCACCAAGATAAGATACACCCACTCAATTTGGTATTGCAGCGTGCACACACACTGAGGTCAGACAGACTGTACCAACATGACAGAGAACCAGCCAGCAAACAGATCCTTTACAAAACCAGATCACTTTTTTTTTCTTTTTTTTTTTATAAAAGTGTGGAACCAGAAAGAGACTGAGAAAAAGAGAGAGAGAGAGAGAGAGGCAGAGAGGAGAGTAAGTGCTCATTAGATACAGTTGTCGATGGACCAATAAGAGAGGAGCACTAATGAACCAGTGACCCCTGACCTCAGAATCTCTAGGTGGGTACGATGGGAGTGGGGGAGGGGGGGGGGGGGGGCGCGGGTACGGGATGGTGACCTGGGGAGGGAGAGATGGAGGGGAGTGAGAGACAGGGAGGGTAGGGAGAGAGAGGAGAGGGGAGGTCCCAGTGTCGTGTCTCTGAGCACAGCTTTGTATGGTAGCAGCTGGATTGGCAGTCGTGCCCAAGACAGACAGACACACACATACACACACACATACGGGGCAACTCCTGGGGATCTCTCCAGCCAATGAGCTCACTGCATGGTGTAGTCAGCCCTGGGCAGGTATTCGCCAGAGCACACAGCTACTCATGTTGTTCCCTCCCTGCTCTCCTCTGTGTCTGTGTCTGTGTCTGTGTGTGTGTGTGTGTGTGTGTGTGTGTGTGTGTGTGTGTGTGTGTGGGTTGGTTACCAGTCCATAAAAATCTGCCATGTGTTTAGGGTCTAGGTTGTCCTGGTTACCAGCCGATGAGGTTGGCCTTGGCCTTCTCAGTGAGCTTGCGGACACGCCCCTTGGAGGAGGTCCCAAAGGTGATGGACGAGTCCTCAAACAGCAGCTGTCTCTGCTCCTCCTCCGAGTCCTCCTCGACGTAAAACGCTGTGCGGCGCCCCTGGTTACGAGTGCGCATCGACCCCCCTTCCCCATCCCCCTCCCCCTCCCCCTCCTCTTCCTCCTCCTCCTCTTCCTCGTGGGGCGATTCCCTCCGATGTGACCGGTGCGAAGACTGGGCAGGGGGAGTGGTCTCAGCGTTGACTCGCCGGCTGCGCCCCTGGTTACGAGTGCGCATCGACCCCCCTTCCCCTTCCCCTTCCCCTTCCTCTTCCTCCTCCTCCTCTTCCTCGTCTGGCACTCCCCTCCGATGTGACCGGTGTGCAGACTGGGCAGGGGGAGTGGTCTCGTCGTTGATTCGCCGGCTGCTCCTTCTCAATGGGGAAGGGGAGGGATCGGACGACTCAGGGGGTGGGACTTCCTCTGTTCTGATCAGTCTCGGCCTACCGCGCCGCGGCTTGGGTGTTAGTCCTGCACCAGAGTCTGACAACATAGCTGCTTCTTGTGCGGAAGAGGAAGTCCCGCCCTCGTCGCCCGTTGAGTGGTCGAGCTCGTCCTCGGGGGTGGAGCTCCTGTGGTGGCCCCTCCTCCTCAGGGCCTCCAGTTCTTGCTTGCTCTTACGGCCTCTCTTCTTGCCGGGCGGCCGACCCCGGGGGTTCCGTGGAGGGCTGGCTGGGGTCACGACCTCTGGAGGAGTCATCAGTAGCTCAGCTTTGGGTTTCCGTCCCCTCCTCCCCACACCAAGGGTCACATGACCCCCATGGCCATTCAGGTGGGTCGAGCTCTGTGGGGCGGGGCTGGGAGGAGAGGCTAGAGAGAGAGAGCGTACACCTTGTGTTAAAAGTAAAAAAAAAACACTTTCAGGCCATAACTTGTAGTATCACATTTTTTAAAATCAAAATCATTGTTCTTGTGTGTATCTGGCGGTCTTACCGGGTGTGTGTCGTACAGGTGTCCTGAGTTTCCGTCGTGTGCTGCCCCCGCTGTTACCGTCAGCGATGGGAGAGTGTCTGGACCGTTCAGCAGCAGCAGCAGCAGCAGGAGATGAACCAGACGCTGAGTTATGGGCTCGCAGCGACCGGGGAGAGGGCTCTACTTGGGAAGATGGAAAGGTGTCAAAATTACACACGTTTGTAGTCTTATTAGAGCAACTCTACAGGCCTTCAGTGAGTAGTAAGTACCCAGTTGTAAGTATTTTGAGCAAAAAAAAGTCTAAATCATTGCAAAACATTCATTGCCATAACTACAATAGTATGTGTGTGTGTGGGGGGGGGGGTTCTCACCTGCTGTACTGTGTGTGCTGCCACTGGGTGTGTGTGAGGAGACGGAGGTGTGTGTCCCGGAGCGTGTTGTGCTGCGTGTGCGTCCGGGGGCCTGTGCGTCGGCCCTCCCGTTGAGGAGGGGGGGCGTCTGTCTGAGGGGAAGGTTCTGTCTGAGTGAGGGAGGCCGCGGAGGAGCTGCAGGTGTGGACGTGGCGGAGGGCTCCGATCTGGGAGCGCCCCTTGACGACACACGCTTCTTCCTCTCTGGGCTGGAGGGCACAGAATATGGGTTATAGCAGAGTTTGCGCGCGCACGCCCGCACGCCCGCCCGCACACAGACACAAGACACAGACACACACAATAGGCCTAGCCATCAATGATGGTAGATTGTACCTGGATGCAGCACTGCTGGAAGCAGAGTCACTCCTCCTTCTCCTCCTCTTCATCGTGTGGCGTGTCTGTCTGTCCGTGGTGTGCCTCGTCTGTCTGTCTGTCCCCCGTCTGGTCAGTCTGTCCTTCAGTCCGTGGATGGCCTTGTAGTCGTCCAGGATGGAGCTGACATGCTCTTCAAACAAGGCCGACAGACGCAGACTCATACTGTAAATCTGGAGACAAAACCACATCGAAACACACACAACAGTCACTCCTATAAACACTCACACCCACCTGGTCTTCAAACTGTCACCTGGTTATAAGCACTAATATGAGTATGTTAATAGTGTGGTATAAGCATTTATAAGAGTTTCTTTGTGTGTGTGGAGGCGTGTGTGTGTGTCTCACCCGGGACTTCTTGCTGGGTGTGTAGGCTTTGGAGTTGCTGAAGATGAGGCGGACGTCGTTACAGAGGTCCATGGGAGATTGGTATTTCCCTGCTGTGAGCGTCCGGCGTACGGTGCTGAAGTCCATGGGAGTTTCCACGATGTCCAGGTAGTCCTGACACACACACACACACACACACACACACACACACACACAGGGGGACAAACACATAGTGATGAGAGTAGGAGGAGAAAGAGAGACAAGAGAAAGGATGGAGAGGTGAGGGATTGAGGGGGAGAGACAGGTGAGTAAGAGGGAGGAAAGAGAGGGGTGAGAGATTGGGAGGAGAGACAGGTGAGCAAGAGGGAGGAAAGAGAGGGGTGAGAGATTGGGAGGAGAGACAGGTGAGCAAGAGGGAGGGAAGTGAGAGGTGAGAGTCAGGTCAATACCGTGTACTCCGTCAGGTCTACAGGTTGTCTGAAGGGTTCAGAGTCCTCACACTGGAAGACCAGGTCCAGCAGCTCCTTACAGCGCCCCCGCCAGGCCTGGGGGTCATACGACGGAGGCCTGGTCCGCAGGCGCCGCTGCATGGGGCGCCGTTCCTACATGACCAGGATGTGTCATCATTAAACAAACTGCAGTCACACCATGAGTCATAAAACCTCTCTGACAATGATAGGGACGTTTGGCAATCATCCTATTCCCAGGACCGTGTGTGTGTGTGTGTGTGTGTGTGTGTGTGTGGTATAAGGTATGTTACCTTCATTTTACGTGTGGATGTTCCCGGCGCATCAGTGTCTTCATCCTCCTCTTCCTACAACGGCAAGGAAACACAGAATGAACATGGAAGCCCAGATATGCTTGCAGATACGCCTCCTCTCTCACGTGACAGAAATACAACACAACACACCCTTTCTACACAGTGTAAGAGCCTAAGTGTTAGATTTCTCACACACACTACACACACACTGCACACTCACTACACACACACACCTCATCCTCAGAGTCAGAGAAAGCTGTCTTCTTCATGTTTTTGTAGAGGGTGTGGATGTCAGTCAGATTCTGGTCCCTGAAAGGGAGATCATTTACAATCAATCAATGGGGCTGGCTAAAACAGACCATAACTTGATAAACGTAATCATAAATCTAATAAATACGTTATCATTTACAGTCAGGTGTTATATACACAGCGACAATCTTACTTGATGAACTGAAGCATGAGGTCAGAGATGAACTTGGCGGTTTGAACAATAAATGCTCCCGGCTCGTTAAACGTCTGGGCGTTGTGCTCGATGTAACGAACTTCCCACATCAACGAGGACATACGCCTGTAAAAGAGACATACGCAACGAAGAATAGACACAATCCTTCACTCTATCACATACTCACAGTCACCTTCAACAATCACTCCTTAAATCAGCAACTTCCCTCACACACACAGTCTCACACACACAGTCTCACACACACACACCTGTAGAAGCGGTTCTCCAGTCTCTGGCGTATGGTACTGAGGTCTGTGAGGTAGGCCACTAGGGTGCAGTATGTAGGATACGCCTGCAGGTCTACTGGGAAGGCGAATGGAGCTGCCACGTCTGTGAGGACAGGGCGGAATATTAGGACATGATGAATATGAACACATGATGAATATTAGGACAGATGGAGAGGGAGACAGACACAGGGAGAAAGATCCATCACTGGCAGTAGAGGTATTCACAACACAAGGGTTGGTTGGAAGAGGTCTCTTCTCAATACAGTACCTCAGACTTCATAGTGTCAGTGCTTTATCAAATGCAAGCACAAATACCTGCCGTGAAAAAAAAACTAAGATGGGGGTGTCAGGTCTCCATATGACCACTAGGGGGAGTCAGAAGACCACCCTTGTACACTTGGAATGCAGAGCTTGTTATGAATAAGCCATGTTAAGTATGTGTTATGTGTGTGTGATTACATTACTTTACTAGTGAAGTCACTGCTAATACTGCTTCCCATCACTGGATGAACAACAGGGTTGTATTCTGTTTTTATACATACTACCGGTAAATGGCTCACACTGATGATCTCAGAGTTTGAGTCACAGGCTGATGAGGTCATACCGAGTGTTGTGAGCTGGTCGATGGCGGTGATGATGCGTTGGCACTCTTGTGAGCGCGTGCGGGAACCCCACTCCCCTTCCACAGGGACATACAGCAGCTCTTTCTGTTCCTCCTCAGTCAGGGGAACACTCAACCCTAGCTCATCTGGAAACACTGCTACAGAGAGAGAGGGAGAGACAGAGGGAGGGGGGGGGGGGGGGGGGGGGGGGTTGGGGGGGTGGAGGCAGAGAAATTAAGAGAGAGAGAGAAACGTCTGAAAATAGGCAAGCAGGAGACAGATTTTCCTCTGGTCTGATGATCGTGTGTGTGTGTGGGTGCGTGTATATGTGAGCGAATCTTACCCTCGTTGGGGATGGCCTCCATGTCCCAGGGACTCATCTTCTCTGTGTCCCCGTTGTCCCAGCTGGACAGGAAACATATAAATCATCATCATCATCATCATCAGCTCTTACCCTAACCCAAACCATATCTCCAATCCCTTTACCATCTTCCCTGCTTGTTTTGAATCATTTCAATCATTAAAGAATCTATTGAACGTTTATCATATGTCAAACATACCAGACGTTATAGCACTGGAACAGGCTGTCAGGGTACTGAAGCTGGAGGGGCTCCTGGCTCTCAATGGTACCAAACCACCAGGCATCGTCTATTACTGACCGGAACCTGTCACCTACACACACACGCACACGCACACACAATTGATCAATTTCAGCCTGCAGCCCAGGAGAGCCCACACAGAGACACACTGAGTCCCGCCATGATGGTGTCAGAGGGAGACTGACCTATGCCCCACTGCCTGTCTCTTGCATCCTCAAACTGCTGCCTCAGAACCAGGAAGTCGATCACATCAGGCATGTCGTGGTACCTACAGCAACACAAACCCACATCAGTGGCATTCAAGTACTCTCTTGCATCACTCAAATCGGGCATCGCTGAGCTCATACAGTGCCAATCAAATCAATCAAATGACATTCGGGAAGCCCCGACATATTTTTTAAAAAAAAGAGAAAAGTACAAGTCAAGTGCTTACTTCATGGAGAAGGACCCGCCGGTGAGTTTGCCTGTGTCGGGGTCCAGGAAGGACAGTTTCAGACAGCACAGCGTTGGCAAGCCCACCTCGTACTTAATACCCACAATCTTCATCAGCTCCTGCTCCTACACACGACACACACACATTGTAATACACAAACACACATAATATGAATCACACATACTTGTTGGCTGCTGTTTTCCATCAGCACACACACACACACACACACCACACACACACACACACACACACACACAGAATCATTACCCGTAGCTCCATTTTGTGCCAGGGTTGTTTCTTGGGGTTGATGCTGAAGATCTTCATCTGTTTGGCCATCTCCACATACGCTTCATGACCCTGTTTGAAGTAGTACACCTATGCACGCACACGCACGCACACGCACACACACACAGAAACACAGAGACACACACACCACAAACAGGACGTAAAATGGAATGTTAACTAGCTGTTACCTGTGCAGCCAAAATAGTGTGTGTGTATGTGTGTGTGTGTGCCACGTGGATGCCCTTATCTGTGTGTGTGTGTGTGTGTGTGTGTGTACCTCGTCGCCCATCTGTGGTATATAGGGACATCTCCGGGGGACTGTGTCTGTGATCCAGGGAGAGGGAAGCCACTCCTCCAGAGTTAACCCCGCCTCCTGCAACTCTGCCCTCTGAGAAGAGAAACATGGTTAATAACACCCAGTTCTAGATATACCTTATGTTTGGTTTTTGTTTATGGAATCATTCCACGTCAAAACAAGCCATTACACCCACCATCTCAGGTTGTTTTGAAATGGGTTCTGTAGTTAGAAACAGATAAGTATTCCTGCATCATTATTTTGTATAAATATAGTTTCATCCCTGAGAAATAAGCTTGTACTCAAATTGTCCATTTACATTTTGTTGGGATTCATATCATATTCAATATAATTCAAACCCAAATCCGATTTGGACCAAAGTCCTACCTGATAATGATTAAGACATGCCCAAAAAGACATGCCTCAAATTCAAAACTGTTGGAGTATAGAGCTAAAAGAAGACAAAATGCGTCCTCTTTCAAATACTTATGGAGAGCACTGTATATTTCTACAAAATAATGATGCAGGAATACTTATCTTACCTGTTTCTAACTACAAAAACTATTTCCAAACAATCTGAGATGGCCGGTGTCAAAATCCCCTTTTCGTCCTTTTGATTTGACATGGAATGACCCTACGTTGAAGAATGATTCTTCTTCAGCATCTACTGTTATTGTTCAGTTCACCTTTTCACTCTCCTTTGAAACATCTAATTGAGCTGAGAGGGAGAGAGAGAGAGAGAGCACATATAGGAACAGAAAGACGAACCAAACTGAAAGACAACACAGACCTTCATCCTTCTCTCCTTTGGCTTCTTCTTCTTTGGTAGTGCTCCGTCTTTGTCTGGTTTGTCTTTCTTCCTGTCTTTCTTTCCTTCTCTCTTCTTCTCTCCGTCTTCCTCGGAGCTGCTGCTTTTCTTTTTCACTCGAGCGCTCTTCTTCGGTGGTTCCAGGTTTATCCCTGCGTCTGCTGTCCAGTCAGAGTAGTCACTGGAGTAGTCACTACAACACAGCAGAGTGAGTAGGTTAGAGAGAGACAGAGAGAGAGAGAGAGAGTGAGTGAGTGAGTGAGTGAGTGAGTGTTGTTCAGACCTGGAGCTGCTATGGTCATCTGGCCAGGGCTCCTTCTCCTCCTCTTCCTCCTTCTCCTCTTCTGAGGAGTTTGCGTTTGCATTTGCACTGACCGGCTGAGCCTCCACCTCTCCCTACAGACACACATCACATCATGGCAGCCATCAGCTGGGCACAGTTCAGATTTTAAAAAAAGTAAGCGAATAAACCAGCTGAATCTGTTAACTAGCCTATATTAGCTAGTTTAAATGAAGCGGTCTGGATGAGGTGCGTTCCCCTAACAGGCAGTACCTCAGAAGTGCTGTCATCGTCGTCTGCAACCTCGGCGCTTTGACGGCTTGTCTCCTCGACGGCAGCACGCGTGTGGTAACCGTGATTCCCCTGACTCCGCCTCCCCTCCTCGCCAACACCCTCGGGAGAGTGAAACTGAGGGAGACGGACGGACGAAACAAACAGTGAGACAGAAACTGTCAGTTAGGGGACAGACGGAAAAAGAACGGACAAGATGTTTGCGTGATTTCCTGGCGTTACCCGTGAAGGCGTAGGTCTAATGATAGGTGTAATTGCGTGTGCGCCTGTGTGGTTACCTTGCTCTCTCTGTGTGAGTGGATGGTGCGTCGTCTCCTCTCCGATCTGTAGATGCTGATCTCCTCCTCTCCTTTAGCCTCCCGCCAGTCCAGCTGTCTCCTACACACACAGAAACCACACTGCAATCAACTCATCATAATTCATCTCGTCATAGCAGTTGCTAGAAATTTCTGATAGAAATTGTACACATTTCAGCCCGGCCAAGCAAGAGTAGGATAGTGCTCTTCATGGTAGTGTTTACCTGACTGCAGCGTCTTCTAGTTCAGGGACCAGTACTCTACGACTCCAGGCCACCAGGTCCCTCTCCGTTGCCATCTGACTGCGAGGGGCATTGCTATGCATCTGCCGGACCCCTTCTATCTGTCCGCTGCGACGCAAACCCACGTTAGGGGGAGAATGCACCTCAGAGGGGGAGCCCACCGACCCTGGGGGAGGAGGAGGATGGGGAAGAGGGGAGAGGGGAGGTGAGGGAGACAGGAGGGGTGAGTATACGCCTGGTGTATGTCAGTGTGTGTGTGTGTGTGTGCGTGTGGTGTATGTCAGTGTGTGTGTGTGTGTGAGAGATGTATGTCAGTGTGTGTGTGTGTGTGAGAGATGTATGTCAGTGTGTGTATGTCTGTGTGTGTGCGTGTGTGTGTGTGCGTGTGTGTGTGTGTGTGTACCTCTGTTAGCCCTGGGGTGTACGGGGTCTGTAGACATGTGTCTCTGGTCATGCTCGTGCTGTAGTCTCTGGATCATACTGTCCAGAGGACTGGACCCATCCACCGCCTGCTCACTCACCACCTGGTTCAGACCTGAGTGAGAGGGAGGGAGGGAGGGAGAGACAGAAAGACAGAAGAAGAGGGAGGGAGGGAAAGAGGGAGGGAGAGAGAAACAGAAAGAGAGAAGAGAGGGAGGGAGGATAAGAGAGGAAGAGGGATAGAGAGAGAGAGGGGAAAGAGAGAGAGAGAGAGAGAGAGAGAGAGAGAGAAACAGAAAGTATGTTACCAGGAGAGTAACGCTCTGGGAACAAGCCTTTGGACCATGGTGTCAATGTCAGTGTCGTCTGAGTCTTGACTGTGTACCTGAGGACGTGACCCCCATCTGAGGGATGAGCTGCTCCACCCTGCAGCTCTCCCTCCCAGGGACCAGGCGTTGGTAGCGGGTGGGGTGGGGGTTCCCGTCCACGTCCACCAGGAAAGGGGGAGGCATGAGGTGGGGGGCCTGCTGAGTCTGCTCGTCCAGCACGTAGTTGTTGGCGTCGCGGATCAACGGGCGGTAGTCTGTATGGAAGAACATCTGATCCGCTATCTGGAGAGGGACGGACAGAGGGGAGGAAACGTCAACCGCTTTCAACGGAGTGTCTGGTGTAGAATGTGTTCTGGATCTGTTGTTGTTGTTGTTGTCGTTAACAGTGTTGTATAGCTGCAGCTGTGGGTAGTGTAGCTGCAGCAGGCGTGTTGTTTTTAAGAGATGCATGTGGTTGTATAGTAGTTGTAGAGTCGTAGCAAAGTTGGAGAATGGTTGTACCTTGTCGTATTTGCTACTGGATCCAAAGCCGAAGATGAGCAAGTGTCCGTGGGAGTCAGTGGCTGCAAAGTGCTGCCCGTCTGGACTACACTTACAGTCAAACACTGCCCCATGGCCTTGGCCCTCAATCTACACACAGAGAAAGATACTGTAGTCATCGTGTTTGTTTTTTTTTGTTTTTTTTAAGTCATACATTCCATAGAGCTATTCCATTTAGCTATTTGTGAGAGCATTCAAAACATCCAAACACTTCATCGTAATATTCTGAAGCAGTGACTGACATACTGGACTCTGAACCCCTCTCAGAGAACACTGGGTCTGTACAACTAACTGACTCACTGTACAGAATCTCAACAAAAATTTCCCCGGTTACCATAGAGACAAATACAGGAAGAGTAATAATGACAGGAGTCAAGGACGGACACACATAAAGACACACACACAGACACACAGCCCTGAGTCACCCTAACCCAGGTCAAACACACTATTCTTGACTATACTTGACTTCCCACACACACCCAGATACACACACTTTGCCAAAAGATGCAGGCATAGGGGGGAGGAAAAGAGAAAGACCAGGAGAGAAGAAAGACAGAGCGAAGGAAAGAGAGGGAAAGAAGGAGAAAGAGTGAGATGGAGGTTAAGTCTCTCACCATGTTGAAGTAAGAGCGGATCTTGACTCCTCTGGCCAGGTCCCACACAATACAATTCCCATCATGCCCCGCGGAGAAGAGGATTCTGGGATCAAAGGGGTGTGGCTCCAGAACAAATACCTCGTCCTCATGACCCTGAACATCAACCAATGACAAATCAATATTCCTTATTACTTTCACAAAAAAATCACAATGTATAAAATGCATTAAAAATTGTCAGCTCTCATTTGATCAATGGCTTTGTTCACTGGAAGGAGAACAACGTGAGCATGTAGAGTGCGTATGTACCATAAGTGTGTGGATGAGGATTATGTGTGCGTGCGTGCGTGCGTGTGCGCGTGCTTGAGTGTGTTCATACGTACCATGAGGACGTGGATGAGGTTTCCCGTGGTGGAGTTCCAGACCTTGATGGTCAGGTTGTTGGCAGCTGTGATCACCGTGCTATCCTGGCGATCCCATGCCACCATGGTAACCTTCAGCTTGGTCACCTTGTCCTCCAGGGGTGGGGGGTTGTACTTCCTACAGAGGGGGGTGGAGGTATAATGGTAGATTTTGAGGATTATAAAAAGAATAATAATAATGAAGCGGTATCAGTATCCTACCCCAGTTGTGTGTGTGTATATGTGTGTGTGTATCCATACCCTGGTAGTTTTGTCTGCATGTCCAGTAGGATGCTCCTCCACTCCTGCTGCTGTAGCTGCCAGATACGAGCTGTACCATCCCGACTTCCACTCACAAACCTACAACACACACACACACACACACACACACACACACACACACACACACACACACACACACAATTACTATAGTCCCTGCTACTGTTAACAACACCTCCTGCTCCCCTCCTTCTCTCACACCTCCTCCGTTTCCTCTCTTTCCCTCTCTCTCTTTCGTTGCAGAGATTAGAGGAACATTTGGGGATTTCAGCTGATTTCTTTTGCAAACACAACAGAAATACACACACCTGCCACTTAAGTCAATGTGTGTGTGTGTGTGTGTGTGTGTGTGTGTGTGTGTGTGTGTGTGTATGTGTGTGTGTGTGTGTGTGTCTGAGCAGGTGTGGAGAGAGAAGAGAAGAGGTAGTGTTTCTGCTGACTACATCAAGTCACATTACAACACCCTCAGGTTCCATTTAAAACCCAGAACAGCACATGTACACGTGCACGCACACGTGCATGCACACACACATACACACACACATACACACACAGACTAAACCCTTACCTGTCACTGCAGTTGGAAAACTGAATGCTGTCCACTTTATCCTGAGGGTGTGTTTGAGGGGGAGAGAGAGAGAGAGGTAGTCAACATGGCACAATGAAATCATACAGACATTATTATTACATCAAGAGGATGAGGGCCAAACCTGTGCTTCTCTCTGTCAAGTGCGTACACACACGCTTCTCAATGTCAAACGCGTCCACACACAAGCCCATACTCTCATCGACACATACTCAGTACTCACCGTATGGGACTCCAGTTCAGAGATCTTCTCCGGTTGACCAGACCCAAAGTAATAAACCCGGATGAAGTGATCTGTGCTCCCTGTGGCCAGGAACATACCACCTGGAAACACACACACACACACACACACACACACACACACACACACACACACACACACACACACAGTTAATGTCTGAGTATTATACTTGATGGAAAAAGATTCCAAGATTGGTGGATTAATACAATTTAGATAATCCACATCAATACAATCATCAAAGTGATTTTAAATACACATTTCGGCCTCAATTATGTAAATGTGTGTGCACTAAATATCATCAATTTATTCTAACTGATACACAATCAATGAGTCTGTATGACAGCTAATTACCTGCACTGAAGGAGGAGCAAATCATCTGGACACCAGGTCTGGAGCGCTCCGTGAACTTACTGGACCTCTGACTGGAAACATACAGGACACACATATCAGTAGAAATATCAATATAACTGCCTGTGTGTGTGTGTGTGTGTGTGTGTGTGTGTGTGTGTGTGTGTGTGTGTGTGTTCATGCTTGTGCTTGTATGAGACATTGGGGTTGGTGGCTTTTGTGTTTTTGTTTAGGTGTGTGTGTGTGTGTGTGTGTGTCTCACCCAAACTTAAGTGTGCGTGCGTCCCATTGCCAGAAACAGATGGTCCCGTCGCCTCCGGTGGAGGAGAGGAACCGCTTGGAGCCGCAGCACAGAGGAGAGAACTGCAACACAACCAATCAGAGATGAGAGAACTGCAACACAACCAATCAGAGATGAGAGAACTGCAACACAACCAATCAGAGATGAGACAACTACAAAACAACCAGACAGCTCCCAACGTCTCACACAGCCAAAAACAGGTAAAGCTAATCAAGTCCTGAACATGAGATATTACATTATGTACGCATCTAATCTAATCTAAGTTTACTTAAATAGCACATTTCATACATGGCAGTAACACAATGCACTTCACAGACAAGGAGAAAGAAAAAAAAGGCAGAAAATCTTTCTCAGATAAAAATAGAGAGGCCATGGAGGGTCAAACAGTGAAAACATGTGAGGACTGTAGAGACTAATGCATGGTCAGCTAAAACCTCAAATGTAATAAGGAACCGCGATTCAAAAACTCTGGATTCCAATCAAATATGGACGTATAACGTACCAATCCAGATGTCTTGGTCTTACAACATTGTTCTTCTAACGCACGCACGCACGCACGCACGCACGCTCCTACCTGAAGTGAGGTGATGGAGGCTGCGTGTCCCTCTAACACAGCCAGAGGGGCGCAGGTCTGCAGACACCACACCCTGATGGTCTTGTCACACGACCCAGCAGCGATCATGGTGTTCTCGTAGCTCACTGCCATGTCTGAGATCTCGGCGGCGTGACCTCGCAGTGTGGCCAGGAGGCGACCCTCGTCCGTCCCCCAGATCTTCACCAGGCAGTCGTCAGAACCCTGAGGAAACCAAGTCGATACGGTCACGGATCGCTGGGACCACTGATCAATATACTAATAGTTCAGTTCAATCAATCAATTAATACACTCACTCGAGTGCTCATGCATAATCACTGTTGTTAAAGAAACCACTCGATAACCTGGGAGAATCAGTCAGCCGGTCGATACGAGGTGGACACGTCAAGGTGGAACCAAAAATAAGACCAAACTGCCAGGCGAACAAACAATAAAGCCTTTTCTGGAGTTACTACTATCAACAGTGGTGGAAATACAGAAGAACCCATGGGAACCGGGTTCCGGGAGTGAAGATACTTTAATTTTTCATCGCAGTGTTCATTTCATTTCAGCATTCAATTTCGCATCAATTCATTCCATTTTCACCACTGGTTATCAATATATAAAACATGTCCTTAATAAAATAACGGATCCCCAAATCAGTTATTCTACAGCAAATCAACTTGAGTAACATAACCAGCCAGGGCTGGTAAATGCGTCCCCGATAGGTAAATATATAAACAAAATGATCTTATGATGGAGGCAGAAAAGAAAAAAAAAGGGGAAGGCGGGGGGGGCCTGAGAGTGAATTTTAATTTTGGCACCTTGCCAGTGCCTAAGAGGAAACATTTTCTTCAGTATGACAAGAGAGAGAAAAGGCAAGAGAGAGAGGACATGCAGTGAGAGAAAGAGCGAGAGAGCGAGAGAGAGAGAGAAAGAGATAGAGAGAGAGAGAGAGAGAGAGAGAGAGAGAGTCTAATCCCCCCACAGCAGCCATTTTTTTAGATTTAAAAACTGAATGCTGAAAATGGAGAAACAGCAGGCTGCATGTCGGACAAGCAAAAGCATTAGCCCAGTGCTAGACAAGCACCAACAGTGTAACCATAGCGATCCTAACAAAACCAGGAGTACGTAGCGAAAGGTCAAAGATTTAAATCCTACATAGAAAACATGTGAACTGTTCCATGTACATAGGCAAACACAGTGCAGACCACCTCCTACATAGTACAGACCACCTCCTCTGTTTCCTACAGCATTTCAAATGGTGAGCCCTCGTTCAGCTCAGTCTTCCCCTGGGGTTATTTAACACTAGCAGGATCCTTTGAGTCACGTAGGTAAAGATACTAGAGCATCTACAAAAACACACACCAACACACAGCTAAGGCTGCAAACGTGACAATTTGTTGAGGTGTGTATCTAAAGCAGCAGAGGCGCGCACACACACGCACGCCACACACGCACGCAGGCACGCACGTAAACACACACACACACGCACGTACACACACACACACACACACACAGTGGTCTTACAGTGAAGATGCGCCGTCCGGTGCGGTCGAAGGTGACACAGTAGACGGAGGAGAGATGTCCCAGGATCCTCTTGTGCATCTTCATGTGCTGATAGACGGCTGTCGGGAGGAGCTGACCCAGACGATACGCTCCGTTCAGTCTCCGACCGTGACTCGTCTCCACTACAGAGAGAGAGAGAGAGAGAGAGAGAGAGAGAGGGCGCACACACACACACACACACACACACACACACACACACACACACACACGCAAATACACACACACACACACAAAGTGAATGTATGATACTATTCGTTCATAATGGCTGTGAGGAAAAAAAACTAAAAACAAGTTTGATGGATTAATTAGGTTAATAAATTAAGGGTGAAGTAAATAACCACAAGACAACTACGGTTTAGCAGGGTCTATTCCAAGATTGAACTCATTAAATGAAGCCTACCAATGCTGGGCGGGCTCCCGTAGATGATTGGCGGCTCTGGGGGCCTACCACAGTGCAGGGCTGCCAGAGCTGATCCCTTCCACACCACATGCTTGCAACCTGGAGGAAAACAACCACTTTATAAGGTACACCTTGCTAGTACCGGGTTGGACCCCCTTTTGCCTTCAGAACTGCCTTAATTCTTTGTGGCATAGATTCAACAAGGTGCTGGAAACATTCCTCAGAGATTTTGGTCCATATTGACATGATAGCATCATTTCTGCAGATTTGTCGGCTGCACATCCATGATGCGAATCTCCCGTTCCACCACATCCCAAAGGTGCTCTATTGGATTGAGATCTGGTGACTTTGGAGGCCATTGGAGTAAAGTGAACTCATTGTCATGTTCAAGAAACCAGTTTGAGATGATGTGAGCTTTGTGACATGGCGCGTTATCCTGCTGGAAGTAGCCATCAGAAGATGGGTACACTGGTCATAAAGGGATGGACATGGTCAGCAACAATACTCAGGTAGGCGGTGGCGTTTAAACGATGCTCAATTGGTACTAAGGGGCCCAAAGTGTGCCAAGAAAATATCCCCCACACCATTAGATATTTGCGTTAACGAGCAGTTGAACAAGTGTACCTAATAAAGTGGCCGGTGAGTGTATATTAAATACACGCACACACTCTGAGAGCTATGTGTGTGTGTGTGTGTGTGTGTGTGTGTGTGTTGGTATAGAGACTCACTCTTGTTGGTTCGCAGGAGGCTCTGCCTCCCAGCCCCCAATAGACTGTGGACTCCAGGTACGCTGGCAGGAACTTCCCTCTCCAGCAGGGGGCAGACTCTCTGACACACCTGCAGCAGGTGGTCCGGAGTGATGTGCCCATACAACTTCACCTGTACACACACAGATAAACAGATACACACACACACACACACACACACACACACACACACACACACACACACACACACACACACACACACACACACACACACACACACACACACACACACACACACACACACACACAACAAGGGTTAAACTGTATGCAGTCTCAGACAGAGAGAAAGGCATGTTAGCACATGTTACTGTTGGTGATAATCGATTACAGACCGCTATTCTTGATGGCACATTTAGTGTTCAAAGACCTCGACAGCAAAGACATCATCTAAAAATGTGTGACCTACTTTTATGCAATGACATTTAGACAATGACAAAAGTCTCACACACCGTAAAGATAGAGGTCCTGTCTAAATATGTAGATAGAGGAGACGTAAGGGGTGACGCTCTCTCTATAAATGAACACTGTACTAGACTCTTTTTTAGATAACAGATTAAATATCTGATGATGGGTCATGTTTTACAGAAACATCACAATGTTTCAACTAAGACAACACCAGGAGACACGTTAGGCATACAAGCACACACAGGCGCACACACACGCACAAGCGCAGAACCAGGAGCCGCTCTGCTTTTGTGCGGACTCTCCTCGCTATCAGTGCATTCAGCACTACCGCTCCACCCTGCAGTCCGCACGCGCACACACACACACACACAATTAATGACCCCTTAATTGCCTTTAACATCTCACTGCTTCACAGACGTGATCCGTTTTCATAAGCACACACACACTAATCACAGGGGCACACGGCCACGTGCACAATTAGACACACACACCCACATTCACCCCCACACACATAGGCGCACACACACACACACACACACACACACACACACACACACACACACATTCACCCCCACACACATAGGCGCGCACACACACACACACACACACACACACACACACACACACACCGTGTGGCAGAGCAATGCGTGGTGAAGAATGTGTGTGGTACGAGGTGGTTAATATTTGTTCACACATCACAACAACCACTGGTATGATCAATGACTGAATCAGCTATCCTCATTAAGATACAGATCATTTTTTATTATAATAGATAAATGAATATTCATTATCATTATTGTAGTAATTATTTTCATAATTAGCATTACTATGTTTATGTTATTACAGTGCACTTCATTGAGGTTGTCTAATCTACACTAATAAAGCAGATAATCAATTAAATACAAAAATATAATTATAAAATAATCCATATTCATATTATTATAATAATAATATTGTTGTTGTCGTTACTAAAGATGTAATCTTGACAATCAATATCACAATTGTCTTTATTATGATCGTTATCAATATTGTTATTTGCAGTAATACTATGATCATTATCATTATTCGATTATTCGTTTTGGTAATATTTACAATAATTGGTAACATTGTTAATTACTAACGATAATATTAGTATTATCAGCATTGCCGTCTTCGCTAGTGATCACCAGTGGCTAGAAGCTAATACTTTAGGCCTAAAAGATACATTTCCATGTAAACAAATCGATATTGCGGTGGTCTGTCGATCACTGCTAATAAGGCCTTGATTTTCTTTTGTCTAATAATTAAGAGCATATCGCATCTTAAGACGAGCCGCGGAGGTATTAAGCACAATGGACATGCAGGAGAGACAGGAGGCATGGCCGCGTCACGGTTCCGTTCAGAGGCGGAGGGAGGAACGGGGAGAGCCGAGCAGGCAAAAAAAACAGACAGAGAGAGACACTGCCAATTATTTTCTAAAGGTATAGATGTAGATTTAGTCGAGTCGACAACCCCTGATTAAGATGACGACTGATAGTACTGAGGGTGTGGGCTGTGACATTAATAATTTAATGTAAAAATGGTTAAAAAAATAATAATACCTGGGACAATTATCAATAATTTTCATTATTTACCAAAATCATAAAACTTTTGAAATACAGAAATAAGAAAATATTTGCTCTTAAACTGCAGGCCAAAAACTAAATTGTACTGACATTGCATTAATAGTATCCACGCCTTCGTGCGTAAAGGCGCTCTTGGAGGAGCACCGTTTGTTTACCTGCCAATTAACACGCAAATTAATAAAGCAATAATAAAACACCAGCTCTATATTACCTCTTATCTGCACACATGATCATCTCCCTCTCCTTCAGTTGAGCAGAAATACACCCCACACACTAAACTACTCCCCCGGTGGCCACTCTCCTTCAGCTTAAACCTCCTTTTATAGAGCAGTATTTCTGTCCCAGCACTTTCTTATATTACTGTTTATATTCTCCTAAAAGCAGTGTTTTAACTCGTCTCCCTGTGTGTGTCTTTTACCCACACACACATAGGACTATCGCAGGACAAGAGCGCCTCCATCTCGCGCTAGCTGTGGCGCAGGAGTCCCTCCCCCGGATCCTCGCGCTTCTACACCACAACACTCATGACGTACCAACATTTCACACACATTTTGTACTACTATTTAAATCTTTTGGACATGCATGTCACCAAACTCACACACCAGGGTCCCCCGAGCCCGGGACTGCACCCCCGTTACCCTCTGGCCCCGATTTGGTTCAGTTTGATAGGAACAGTCGTTTTGAGTTTTTCCCCTGATTTAAAAATTGCGGGAAATTCAATTTCTTATTTTGCTGCTCTAAAAAACTTTTTCTCAGTTATAGGATTCCCTTACCAAATTTTCGTATGTCCCAGGGTGTTCCTTCCCCGTCCAGTCTAGTCTTCTGGGTAGTAGCTGGAATAGAAAAACAGCGGTGACCTCGATCAGTCCATCTATAAATGCGTCCAGTTATGTTTTTAAACATTAAATGAGAAATCAAGAGAAAAATCAACATCACAAACTACAGTGCAGCGAGATGCACCGCGAACAGACCCATGACTGCCTACCTCCTTTTCCTCCACCTCCTTTATCAGGGTCTGAAAATAAAATATAAACACAATATTATGGGTCAAGGCAAGCTTGGAGATATTATAAATAATCCTAAAATACCAAAACACAAACCTCTGCTGCGTTTTGACACGGTCCAGCTTCTAGAAACCGGGCTATTAGGAAGTAGAGTTCTGTTCGGGGGGAGAGGACGGGAGCAGCGTTAGAGGAGGGCGCAGGAGGGAAATCGAGGCATATTAAAACCTCCCGATGTCACATATCCAGCTCTATTTACTCACCAGAATTCAACTGCGCGACGTGTTTACTCTCTGAAGCCATTTTGATGTTGTTTTGGGTAGCGTGCAGGGCAGCGCTGGGCTATGTAGTGGGTCTAGGTGGCTGCCCTGTAGCTGTCACTGTTTATCCACCAGGAAGAGAGCTCCTCCATTCAGCGACACACAGCCAGCGCTCACAAGCAGGTCCGGCTGCGTCTGTACCCATCCGCGCTGTGGACAAATAGTACTTCTTACGTTCTTAATCCTAAATAACACGACATATTCTATCGGTAACACCTAAATAACTGATATGAGAACTCTACAAACATATGTATAAGACACCGATGCGTTACAGATGCCAAAAAGGTTGGGTGTTCTTCTGTCCCTCCCCCACTCCCCCTCCCTCCTCCCTCAAAAAGCGCAAGCCCTCTGCGCAGGAACATCAAGTAGTGTGGGCTATTTTACGCACGCACGGAACGTAGGGGAGGCAGAAATTGCAACATAAGAGAAGAAGGGAAAGCATGTAACAGAAAATGGTTGATACATTGTAACGAGTTTCTGACCCCTGTTACAGTATCATTCATAGTGTCTTGATTATTTATACACACGAATACGGTGTTTGTTGCGCGTCGCTACAATGACCAGCCTATATGATATTCATAAACTCTTGTCGGATTAAATCAGCATAGGATTGTTCAATCTTGACCGAAGGATACCATTCCGATTAGCCTTCATGCCCAATTTTGTCTTTCGATGTATTACTTAAGTTATCTGAATCCGAGTATGCTGTAGGCCTATGATTTGGTCGTTATTGTATAACAACATGTCTGTTACTAACACACCCACTCCGGGAGTCGTTTGGTGGGAAGTCGTCCATTTCTATTCCTAACGCTGCCTGGCAGTAAAATGGGGGAAGGGTTGGAAAAGGGGAATGTAGCCTAATGAATGAAACCTCGTGAGTTACAGGAATCCACGTCTAATGGCAATACACAGATCAAATAGACAGATATTTATTGAAACAGTCAATTTTTAAATATGTTCTATTCTAGCCGACATAAATCTTAGAGTTAAAAGATCAAAGTCCGTATCTTTGATATGTGTTTTTAGGATTATTATACTTAAATTAACCTAGTATTTGTAGTAGCGAGTTTTTGACAGTATTTGCCTAAATATCAGCTTTTGTAAGTGTGAGCGTTTTGTGTCATTACAAAACAGAACATTACTGTGTCATTACAGTTTTATTCAGACAGAACTGTGGAAAGAGCTCTTCATATTTTTAAGTTAAGAAATTCACTTATTCAATATTTTTGGCAGCTCAGGTTATTGTTTTTGTGTCAGACCGCTATCATTTGCAACATCAGGAATTTTGTTTTTAGTTAATAGATTTACATTCAGTGTATTCTCAGTTTTAAAAAGGCGCTGTTCAACCCTCAAACTTTTACAAACTAAATATGACACACACACACACACACACACACACACACACACACACATACACACACGCACACACACGATAGCAAATAAGGACAATCTGTTGTTGTGGTGGTCTTTCAGTACCAAACTCTTCATATGACTTATTTACTTACATTCCTGGCCTTCAATGGTGTTTGCATATGAGAGTGTTGAGGCATCTTCACCACATGTGTATTTGTAACAGGTATCATACACACACACACACACACACACACACACACACACACACACACACACACACTTCCATCTCACTTTAGAATTTTGTGACTCATATACTATCTCAACTCTCTCCCACTCTCTTACCCTTTTATGTGTGTCATTTGTGTAAGTGAGGGTTTGCATTTGTTTATTTATCAAGACTTTAGACAGTGTTGCCTACCACTCATTCTGAACCTGACCCCTGTGGCCTACCCTCCATGGCTGACTCGGCCACTAGGCGGCAGTGCCACTCTGTACTACCCCACTGACTAGAGTGCAGGAGGCCACAGAGGGGTCAAAGGTGACCAAGCTGCCCAAAGATTATCACTTGTCAGCAGGTCCAATCTCACCCCCTGGTCCTCATTTCAGTTGGTCTTGAAGAAGAATATTATTTACTGATAATTGGATGAACATAGCTACTCCTCTCAGTCACTCACGAGGATACACAGTAAGCCTGAGTCCTAAGCTTATTAATGAAGTCTCTTTTTTTACTGATGAGTTCACTACATCACCAGTCATATAGAGACAGGCCTAGCTGGCATTCCTATTCCTATGACTGTAATAAATGATGGCGGACGACCAGAAAGGCAAAGGAAAAAACAAGTCTCACACGCAATTACAATGTGATACGCTTCGTTTTATTTTCAAGAAAGAAAAACCATGTATGTATCTGATGAAAGTTAACAACCTACACACATCACTTTTCATTCAAATACAATCAGTCTTTGGGACTTTAATTTGATTTAATTCCACACTACGTTTAATCAGGGTTGACGGACACTTTTCTGATCTGAGGTCTGTGATGATGGTTGAGGTCTGTTCCAATGGCTCAGTGGGTTTCAGCATTGTGCTTACAACATGGCATAGGCCTTGTATAATACAAATGTGTATGTATTAACTGATAAAAGTGTAAAACGTGGTAAATTACTATATGATGGGAAGCTCTCAGTTATTTGCTTCCTCATGGTTTATGATGATTCAGAGGTGGTCTCATTCTACCCCAACATACAGGAGGGGAAATGGGGGAACACTTCCACACCATTGGCCCAAGCCTCTGAATGACACCTGGCCTGGCCATAGAGGGCCTCAGTAGACCCAGCTATCCTGGCCCCATGGCAAATGCTGACCTTTCACTTCCTGACACAGCAGTTGTATTTAACACAGCCACGTGCCCCCGCCGACCTCACTCACACACACACACACACACACACACACACACAGTGTGAGCTTTGTAGGGGTTTGAATAGATCTATGACCCTGTATATACACACACACACACACACACACACACTGAACACACACATTCATAGGAATACCCACAAAGATACCTGAGCTTTCCACAGGTATAAAACAGTACATAGTACACAGGTGAAGGGATCAAAACAATCATGGCTGATGTAACTAAGATAACACTCTACCTCACCAGAGTTACATAATTAGGCCAACCAAGCCCTTTCCAGGAGTTTCTGTTTATGGAGTCACCTGCCTGGTTTCACCTGAGCAGTTTTGTTACTAAAGTGATTAAAATGTAAGCTGTCGCAGCTCAGTGAAGTACACACTATTGACTTAACCTTCAGTAGACACCCCGAGAAGTAAACAGACCCACAGAAAACACACAGACAAAAGACATACATTTTCTCTTTTATTTCAAAATATTTTTCAACAGGATGAAACTAGTGAAGCGACAGGACCACAAGGGTTCCAGAGCTCACACAGCGTTCTAGAACAGAAGCACCACTCATTATTGCTATGCCGCTCTGCCAAAAGATGTAGGGTGTAAAAAAAAAAAGAAAAAAAGAAAGAACCAGGGACATACTGTAAACAAAGTCAAACAGGAGCAACCCACTTACAAACACACTTTTTACAACAGCATTTAAAACAGAGGAGTGGCTATTCTGAACGCTATCTAAATATCTGTTTAAAAAGCCGCAAACATTCTCCATGGTTGACTCTAATGTCTCTTGACCCCTGGTTTTACCCCCAACTCCCATGGCTCTAAGTAGAAGTGTCCCATTAGCACAGATCTAGGATCTTCACTCTTCTCTTAACGGCCACCATGTGTAGGTTAATTTCAGCTAAAGCAATACCATGACAGATGAGCCAAGGTCAAGGAGATATGACATCGTCATGAAGAGAGTAAGTGAGTGAGGCATTTGTGAAACTCTGGCTAAATCTCGAGGATGGCAAGTGGCTCCCTCTCCTTGTCCCTCATCTGCACTGAAGTCACAACACTGAGGCTGGTGAAAGCAAATGAACGAGAAACACAAGGAGAGACCAGGACAGGAGGCCACTCTAGACTACTGAGATGCACCCACTGCCAGATGAAGAATACTTGCGGCCAATTTATAAAAAAACATATCACTTCATTCAGTCTGTAAGGAGAGAGGAAGGGAGAGAGGAAGGGATAGGTGTAGAGCAACATAATGGGAGGGGGGGAGGGGGGGATAGAGGGAACTGCAAAATGGACATGGGGTGCTGGTTATAATTCCTACTATCACAGGTCTAAAAAATTCAGCATTTTACAAAATCCTCAGTAAAAAAGATCCTTCGCTGCCATGGAATCAAGGGGAAGGAGTCGGAGAGAGACATTGGCCTTTGCTCATGCCTTCTCCTCAGCGACATCCTCCTCAGCTTCGGTTACCTAGAGAGAGAGAGAGAGAGAGAGAGAGAGAGAGAGAGAGGCAACGATGAGAGAAACAAGCGTTAGACTTGGGGTGAATATCAATAGGTTCAAGTTCCTTCCAATCGTAGGTCTCCATCTGCAATGATCTGAGAGAGCTCCACAGGTGAAGGAAATCCAAACGTGATTGGCTGATCTGGACACAGCTCTCTTCAGGTGAGGTCCTCACGGCTACCTCTCCTCAGCCATTGGCAGAGGCAGTAGTGTGTGTGTGTGTGCACACGTCGATTACGCCAATTACCTTACCGATGACGGGTCTGCGAGCTGCATTGGACTCCCCGTCAGCAGCACCTTAAAATCACTCCCTGTTCAATCCACTGCACTGCACTCAAAGCAAAAGCACACTGCCAGCCATACACTTACATCCACATCCACATCCACATCCACATCCACATCCACATCCACACTCACATCCACATCCACACACACAATCACCCACACCCATGCACACAGACTGGCAGCACTATGGAAGCATGGTGATGTTAAGAGCACACACACACACACACACACTCATGTTAAAGCACACACACCCACACTGTCGTACCCTTGACTGTCACTGTCTCACTCTGTCCTCTGACAGACATTGAAGAGGGGGCTGTGGTTCTGTTGGACGACACACTGACACAAGAGCGAGACACACAGATCTGTGTGTGTGTGTGTGCATGCGTGCATGAGATGTGGTTGTGTGGGGTTGTGGGAGATATGAGTGGGGAGTGAGTGCAGGTGTAAGTGAGTGTGTGTGTGTGGGTGAGAACATTTAGAAAATGGGAGAGAATGTTGAATAAACACAGGTCATAATTGAATGATTTCCTGAACCCCCACTAAAGGTACATTTTCAATAATCCCCCTCATCCTTATGTGTGGAGTAACATACCTCCTCTTTCTTTCCGTTCTGGGCGGGACCATCCTCCTTCTTCCCCTTAGCTCCACCTTTCTTCCCCTTCATGGCCTTATCATCAACAGGCTTCTGTGCAGCAACAGCCTATCAAAACAGTGAACAGTTGTCGCCAGGGCGCAAACAATATGCAAATGAACAAAGTCATTATGATTTTAAAATAACTAGACATGCAAATCTAGTCCTGTGTTTGTGAAAGTATATGTGCTCCAAAATGTGCTCAGTCTGTGTGTGAGTGAGTGATGTGAGTGAGTGATGTGTGTGTGTGTGTGAGTGATGTGTGTGAGTGTGTGTGTATGTGTGCGTGTGTGTGTGTGTGTGTGTGTGTGTGTGTTTTTTCACTGTATTACCTTGGCGACTGCCTTCTTAGGCTTGGCCTCAAGTTTGGGTGGAGCTGGTTTCTGCAAGTCAGAGAGTTTCATTAGTATGAGCACTAGCATGGAGAGAATGGGACCAGTGATTTTAGATAAGACTTGTAGGCCATGTAGTTGTCTCTGAACACTCGGACCACTCCTTTCACCCATTCATGATGACTTTTGGATTCCAGTGCTGCGTTCAGGGCAAGGACTTGGCCACCCACTGTCTCACGTCAGATAGCGCAGCTCAATGCTTTTGGGTTGAAAGCTTGATGGCTATTCTCTCTGTGTAGTGACAGTGTATGTCTCAGTAGGGAAATACCATAGAAGTAGTGTCGTTTAAAGGTTGGGGAAATGTACAAAACCTTACCAAAACTGTCATTGTAGACGAGGTAAAGCTATCACCTATGAACATGTCCGTAACACTTTACTTAAAGGTCTGCTTATGAAGTGTTTCTAAACCACTCTCCAATTAATTCGCTAACCTGCAGCAAACTGTAAACAAATAAATATAATTGTGTATCTGTTACACAATTAACCACTTGATTACCAAATCAAAATGTTCATGTGAACATGATGAATGACAAGCCATACATATGTGTACGTATCTACAGTATGTACTACTTAATATTATAGTTTATAGCTATGTAATGCGTTTATGAGCAGACCCTGAAAATGTTCCAAACATGTCCCATAAGGACAGTGCAATAGGATAAACACGGACGACAGAACGGAGACACGGGCCAGACTGAATCGATTGGGGACGTTTTCTTATCGCTATATTCACAGCATCATCTACCAATATCATGTACATCTGTGAGTGGCAGTATTTGGTTTGATATGAACTTGTTCGACAAAAACGATTCTGTCCCCAAAGATTCTATCTGGCCTTGGAATGGAGTGGTGACGGGAGGTGAGAAAGAGAGAGAAAGAAAGAGAGAGGTGAGGAGAGGGAGGGCAGAGTAATACTCACCACTGACAACCTCTCTGACCGTCTGGTGGGCTACAGGAACAAGGGAGAGAGATGGTGGGTTAAGAGAGAGAGAGAGAGAGAGAGAGAGAGAGAGAGAGAGAGACAGAGACAGAGAAAGAGAGAGAGAGGGAGAGAGAGTGAGGGAGAGTGAGAGAGAGAAAGAGAAAGTGAGAGATGTCAGTTGTGTCTTTAGAGGCTTATATCATGTAATATGTGTTTGCACAGTGCACGTGCTTAATATGAGTGCTAGGTCCTTAGTAAGCCTATTTGTGTTTGTGATTGTGTAAACACGTGAGCACACACACACACACACACACACACACACTCACTCACAGCACACACACAGCACACAAACACACAGCACACAAACACACTTACCTCCTGCTTTGTGACCTTAGAAGCATCTTTGCCCTCAGCAACCTCGGGAGACTACAGAGGAAATACAGAAAAGAGGATTAACCCAACATATCCAAAGATCAGATTCAGAGTGAATGTCTTTGAGTGAGGGTCTCTGCACATCTGTGTGTGTGTGTGTGTGTGTGAGTGGTGTGTGTGTGTGTGTGTGTCCTGTCCAGCTCTGGGGTTCAGTTTAGTAGTTTGGGTTCACGGTGCTCTGTTAGTAGCCTACTGAGGCCTGTTTCACTTTCAATATCAAACAGGTAGGTATCTACTTGGTTCACCTCACTTATGTAGCTGTGTTTTCTTATGTTGGCCTGTCAATCATCCTGCTGTTGTTGTGGCTCCTTTGCTACTGATCCTAGTCTGAAACACTCTTCACATCCACTAAATCAATCTAAAGGTCAAGACTCAGGAAGAAAACCTTATTCTGGTAGGTGCCAAGACTCACCATAATCGAAAATGAAATAATAATAATAATAATAATAATAATAATAATAATAATAATAACAACATATTCTGAGCTGTATGAAAGACCAACACACTTAGGTTTGCGTTGGCTTGCATTGCAATAATGCTTATTACACTGAATAACCTGAAACGCCATTCTAAGTAGGTGGTCTTTTCATATTGAGGTCGTTTATCCCTGTAAACATAGGTAGCCTCCCGACTATGCAAAAACCAATCGTTTCGCCCGAGGATCGCATCGTTTGCATAGCAACGACCTCCACCACTAAAACTCCCCCTCTCTCTGTCCTCAAAGGCAAATCTACACACTAAAAGCAGACAATAGCAGTTATAGGTTACAAAGTCGCCAGTCCCTCGTGTGTGCGCCAAAACAATGCGCCATAGTGCAGAGTCGTTTGGATAGTATCACGGCTGTTCACAGTGACAATTCTCTCTCTCTCTCCCTTTCTCTCTGTCGCTCGCTCTCTCTCTCTCTGGGTTTCTACCACCGGCTAACAAACTGGTTGGTTACATACGGGTCTGAAAGGCGACATACGACAGAGGGAGGAGGAAAGGGTGTCGCTGAATAAAAAATATGCACATCCTCCATCGACGAAACCGATATTGTCAAATTGGCGCACTTAAGATCTTCGCACAGAGGCGCTGGGTAGAACGGTCACTTTTAAATGACTGCCCCTGGTGGGGCGCATCACCACTCGGGTGACATTCGCCAGCGCCGTTGCTCACGGTGGTGACAGTAGCCTTCAGTGGGCAGAGATCGGTCAGTAAAACAACCCTCGGTTGAAAAGCAATGGAGGGGAAACCTGGGGTCTGCGACCGTAAACAACGAGAAAAACACGAAAGGTGGCTGAAATTTACCGCGTAATGCTCTAACTCCCCTATGGATGAAACAGTCACACCTGAAAGATTCCGATGTAACCGACGATATTCGGATATCGAAACTTTGGCATCACCTCACCTGCTCGACCTCGCCAAAAATCCTAACATTAGGGAGGGTGAAAGCGCACTGCTATTTTCAAAAAAAAAATGAGAAGAGTACATTTCTAACAAGTATGATTTAGCTTTTATAGGCTGTATACAAATCTAACAACACTCACCTTCCTCTTAGGCATTTTTCCAAGCGAATACTTTTCCAGCCAGCAGGCGAGTAGAACTGTTAAACCTGAAGGTCCAAGGCGCGAGTTTGTAACTACCACGAAATACACAGGATCAATATCTAAGCACCTTCCATAATAACATGTTAATTATATGCAGACCTTAACTCGGAGTCTCGCTCAGCCATAGGGCAGAACAGTCAGAACCTTCTCCTGTAGTAGGACGTGATTGGTCAAGCCTCCTCTATGTAAATAATATATGCGCAAACATTGGTCGAACTTTTGAAAAAAGATTCCATGACAATTCTGTGATTGGCTACGCGCTCTTTGTACGCAAATCACGGCTTCGTTGACAGATGTGTGTGTTGAAAGAGGAGAGAATAAAGAAAGACAGGCCAATGGTAACGTGACAGCGCTCTCGGTACATCTGGGTAGTGTAGGCTCGGGACAAATCCAGATTGGGACCATGCCAATTTCATACAGGAGATGGTTATATGGTTCTTTTGACTATTATTCAGACCAGGCAGAGGCTGGAAACTTCAGAATGGTTATAGTATGGCAATAAGACATCTTCCCATTTGTATGACCACAGAAAATCTATTCAAAAACTTTTATTTTCTAAAGGTTTTTATCTTTTTACATATATTCTTACATTACAGACATGAATACATCTAGCCAATTCACTGATGAAATAGTTGGCCTCTCAACACTTTTTTTCAAAGGGAAATTGAACACTAAAGATAACTTGGGAAACTTCATGTCAGGTCCATGACTTTTCCAGACCAACAACGTGAGTTCCCACAGCAGCAACTCGCCATTCCCCACTATGACATAACAATGGCCATCACACCATTCTACAAACACATCATTATAGACATGACTACATTCTACAAGAAAATCTACATTCTACGAATGCATCACAATAGGGAACACAACATTCTACAAATACATCACAATGGAGAACACACCATCCTATACATCACAATAGCCATCACAATATTCTACAAAAAACAACAATGGCCCACTAAACATTCAATGACCTCACAATAGAGATATCCACAGATCTCACAATAGACAGTGCTGCATCCTGCCACACAACAAAACCTCACACGTGTGGCCCCGAATATACCTCAACCATATAGGAACCAACCCAGAATACACACGAGCAGGTAACATAGACTGCTCCACTGCCCCCACATGGATTCACCTTGTCAGCTAAATAGAAAGGGAAAGAATAACAACAAAAGAAAGAAAGAAAAAGAGAGAGACACACATAGAGAGAGAGAGAGAGTGTGTGAGAGAGAGAGAGCGAGAGAGAGAGAGGTTTAATTTGTGTAGTGTATTTCCAGAGCTGTTTGTGCAATTGGCTGTCTGTGTGTGTGTGTGTGTGTGTGTGTGTGTGTGTGTGTGTGTGTGTGTGTGTGTGTGTGTCTGTGTGTGTGTGTGTGTGTGTGTGTGTGTGTGTGTGTGTGTGTGTGTGTGTGTGTGTGTACCCTAGTTACGAATGTGACAGATTGCCAAATGAAAAGTAGAGGGATCAGATCCTCAATGAAAAAAAGTTAAAGACATCTGAACAATTGGCTGAGCTTGCAAACACCTGTGATACTGGAATGCTTATAAACACTGTTTCCCAAATTAAAGGAATCGGGACCTAGTGGTGGGTCACAGCTGATTCCCATTGCATCACTGCTCATGACTAGGTTGTGGCTAGAGATATTGTTGTATAATTAAAAAGGTTGCAGCGCAACAAAGTTTGGAAACCCCTGATCTAAGACTTAGTTGATCCCACCAAAACACCACTGACTCAAAACTAGGCTTTTATTACTATGGAATGACTGTCCTTCAGGATAAACCTGACAATGAACAGAACAACATTAGCCTATACATTTACTTGAACGTTTTTCTTTTTTAAACACACCAATACTATAAGCCCTATTGGTTATGTAGGCCGCACCATAAAAACTTTAAGAACAAGAGCTGTCAAGCAATTAATAACATTTGTAGATTTTTTTCCCTATATGATGTGGAATGTGAAATTGTTTCACCTCATGTTTCACCTTTCACTTTAGGTGATCAGAGATGTTCTAAACATTTCTAGACAAGAAACCCAAAGTGGTGCCTAAACAATGAGTGGGGGACCCAAGTTTCCATGGTCAAACAGTGTGTGTGTATATATATATATATACTGTTTGACCATGGAAGCTTGGGTCCCCCAGAGAGAGAGAGAGAGAGAGAATTACAAAAATATATATATATATATATTTATATTGTATATATTTATATATTTGTACTTCTTGTCCTTGGTCTAATATATAGAAATCCAATAAATGTTTAACAAAATCTGTTGTCAAGTAAAGCATACATTTATTAATCTGCTTGATTAATCAATCAATCTATACAGCCCAAATAAGAACATATAATACCTCTATTATCTCCATACATTCTCCATACATTCACAAACACACGAGTAAGGCCACTGTACTGTTCACCACATTGATATACACTCACTGGACAATTTATTAGGAACACCTGTACACCTTCTCATGGTGGAGGTGGTTGTAATGGTGTGGGGAATGTTTTCTTGGCACACTTTGGGCCTGTTAATATCAATCAATCATCGCTTGAATGCCACAGCCTATTTGAGTATTGTTGCTGACCATGTGCATCCCTTCATGGCCACAATTTACCCATCTTCTAATGGCTACTTCCAGCATGATAATGCACCATGTCACAAAACAAAAGTCGTCTCAAACTGGTTTCATGAACATGACAATGAGTTCAGTGTTCTTCAGTGGCCTTCCCAGTCACCGGATCTGAATCCAATAGAACACCTTTGGGATGTGGTAGAACGGGAGATTCACAGATTGAAAGTGGACCTGAATAATCTGCAGGAATTTCGTGATGCAATCATGCCATCATGGACCAGAATCTCAAAGGAATGTTTCCAACATCTTGTGGAATCAATGCCACGAAGAATTGAGGCTGTTTTGAGAGCAAAGGGAGGCCCTACCCAGTATTAGTATAGTGTTCCTAATAAAGTGTTCAGTGTGTGTAGGTTCACCATCATAAGGGAATTGACTTGTGTGTTTTAGGCCCTTCAGAGCTGTCTTCAGTAGACAGAAAGAATTATACCAGGCTGAGTACAGTCCCTCTGGTAACAGTAGTGGACTGGGTATAGACAGAGGTTGTCAGTGTCCAAAAAAGCAAGAAAGAAACAAGAAAGAAACAAAAAAAAACAAAAAAAAATATGTCAGTGTCTGACTGTGACTGTTATATAGGGTTAGGTATGGGTAGGATTGGAGATAATTTACTCTGGTACCAGAATCTACTTTGAGCATGACCAGACTGGTATTATGTCAACCTGCAGATTGTTTTTCTCAAACACCCCGCACGGATCATCTTTCTGAGCATAAGTAGCACTCTACTGTCATCTTGTGGACAAAATACTATATACTAAATATTGTCTTCAGATCATGCATAGTTTCCACTGGAGTCGGATTACAAATAGGGGTCAAATCATACACGATAATATGAATAGGGATTATAGATTGTGCAACTGTCCCCATAACAATTGGTTAGTTTTCCATGATAAATGTGTAATTGTCACAGTAATCCCATTATTATCTCCAAATAAAGCAATATTAGTATTCACAGATCTAGACTGGTATAGTATTTGTCCTCTAGTTGACTTTGAGCTGATTCTCAGTGTTATTCATAATGTTGTTGCACACTATTGTTGTCGCACAGGTTTTCTATGCAACAGATCAAAGTGGCTTTTAGGAAACTGGATATGTTCCCCCATAAATTCATAGCTACATTACGTCATTGGGACAGGTGCTTGCACTTGCTGGTTTGAGATCATTATTACTGCAAATTTGATACACGCACATCAACCATTTCTACTCACATGTTTTGACCTCAGCTACATATTGACTTGCAATGTGTCATTAATTTGCCAATTTGGGCTGTAAATCTGGAAATAAAGCATAGACTGTATGGTATGGGCGGGACTTCCTTCTAAGCGACTGTTTATGTTTGCGTGCAAGCAAGCCCGTGCAGAATCAGATAACAAGGTAAGGTCTCTGGGACGGTTGACAGCTTAGCAATAGCGTTTTTTAAAAATATAAACGTAGATGTGCATAAAAATGCATCGACCTTGACGGGTTTTATTCTAGCTAGCTAGCCAAATTTCGACCATATAATGCATTCATCTGCCGATGTCACTGCTATTGTTGCAGAGCAGAGCGATTTCGAGGGAGGCAGCTACCTAATATTTTAGTTCAAAAAATTGAATGTCATTGTAGCTAGCCAACATTCGTATTTTTTTTTAGACAGCTAGCTAACTGGATATTGGCAGCAGCACAACAAGGCTTTGTTTTATGAGGTCAGTTGAGGTGACCAGTATAATAGCCTGATCTGTCAAATAGCAAGTCTGTCAAATGTATAATTAGGAATTACATCATGCTTTCATTTTCTATCGGTTGCTTACAAATCAAATCTATGACCAGCCTATCAGATGTGTTTTCATTTGATATGCATTAATAACAATAACTACAGTAGGTTCAAATGATATCTGCAATGTTAAGCTATTGCATTGACTCAGCTAGCTGCATTCTTCCTGCAACAAAGTAAATGGCACCAAATAAAATACCCTGGAAAATAAACACACTTCCCTTTATTATCATAACATTATAACTCCCTTTGCAGGCTTTATACATTATCCATGTCGATAATAACATGACTGTTCTGTCTTTCCCCTCTGCTCAGGGCACAATGTTGGGCTGCTTAGTGAGAGGAGGCTGTCCCTTGTTCTGCCTATGGCTCTTGCTCCTACCACTACCCTCTCTCCAGAAGCACCATGGAAGGGACCAGGGCGACAGGGGTCGGCCCAAGCTACTACTGCTCTCCTTTGATGGATTTCGCTGGGACTACATCAACCGGGTTCCCGCCCTCAACTTCCACGCCTTGATGAATGAGGGGGTGAGGGTAGACAGGGTGGAAAATGCTTACATCACCAAGACCTTCCCCAACCATTACACCTTAGTGACAGGGCTGTATGCCGAGACACACGGCGTTGTAGCAAACGAGATGTATGACCCGGTTCTCAACCGTTCCTTCGCCATGGATACAGCGAGCGCGTACGACCCACGGTGGTGGGAGGAAGCAGTGCCTCTCTGGATTACCAATCAGAGGGAGGGAGGGCGGACCGGAGCGGTCATGTGGCCCGGTTCTGACGTGGAGATCCACGGGACATTCCCGACCCGCTACCTGCCTTACAATGCCTCGCTTCCCTTCGAGAGCCGCGTTGATCGGATTATAGAATGGTTCTCCGGGACCGGAGAGGAAGAGGTGGACCTGGGTGTTCTGTACTGGGAGGAACCGGATGAGAGTGGGCACAACCTGGGCCCAGAGAGTTCCCTCATGGATGTGGTGATTGCTGATATTGATGACAAGCTGGGATATCTGAGGAATGAGCTGAAGAAAGCAGGGCTGTATGAGAGAGTGAACCTCATAGTCACCAGTGACCATGGGATGACCCAGCTGTCCACTGACAAGGTTGTCGAGCTGGATGAGTATGTGAGCAGAGAGCTGTACACCTGGGTAGATAAGAGTCCTGTCGTGGGGATACTGCCCAAAGAAGGTAAAGAGCACTATAGTATGGTCATCTCAGACATTCTGTTCAGTCAGAGATTCTAGACCAAGGCACACATTTTCAATCACTTCTTAGTAATATTTAGCTGGTGGTAGTAGTCTTAGAATCTCTTACAATTCAATGTAAAAATCCTGTATTTGTTGTTTGTAATTCCACCCGTTTTGCAGGTATGCTTGAGGAGGTGTACAGTGTCCTGGTGGATGCCAACCCCAACATGGTGGTCTATAAGAAGGAGAATATTCCTGAACACCTCCACTACCGGCACAATGCCAGGATCATGCCCATTATCATAGAGGCCAAAGAAGGGTGGACTGTCATGCAGAACAAGACTGGGCCCTTTATGTGTAAGTAACAAACTAGGGTTGCCACGGACATATACTCTGAAGTTCTTATCATTCATGGCTGAATCCTTAACTTTAGATTCACAGTATTACTTTTAAATTTTTTATTCAGTTTCTTTGCATGAAAGTCTGCATGTGTACAGAACAGATGTCAAATAGGATTACGCCCTCTATGCGTTATGAAATGTGTTAAAAATTACAAGACAATTCTGATTGGTGATTGTTAATAACCTAGTAATAAACCATGTTCGTATGTACATGAATAAAACCAACGTATTACATGTCTTTCTCTGTAATCCACAGTGGGAAACCATGGCTACAACAATGCTTTACCCAGCATGCACCCTGTATTTGTGGCCCGTGGGCCTGCGTTCCGCCAGAACTACGTGAAGACCTCCATGCGTTCCGTTGACCTCTACCCTCTGATGTGTCACATCCTGTCCCTTCACCCCTTGCCCAACAATGGATCACTCTCCAGTGTCCAGGACCTCCTCTCTGAGCCCTCTCCTAGGCCCACTCCACCCACTCCAAAGGTTCCAGAGTCCTCATATGGCCCGGTCCTGGGTTCTCTCCTGGGGGTGGTAATGGTTCTGGTGTTTCTGGTAGAGTTTGTCAGGCAGGTGACTCTGAGACAACTGCCCACTCTGCCCTTTAGGAGCAGGGAGATGTCCCAGCCTCTACTGCAGGACGAACTGCACCTGTAGAGGAGAAGAAAGGAGAGGAGTTATATCCCAAGAGGAAGAGAACTGGCTCTGTCCAGAAACATTCCCTTCCCCCAACCCCTACTTCTTCAGTGTTTGCAGATCTGAAGGGATCAGACAGGTGTGAGCAGTACAGCAGAAGCTCCACTAAGCACAATTGGAGTGCTAAGAAGAGCCATTATCATTTCGCTTACCCCCAACTGATCCCTTCAGATCTGCAAGCACCAAAAGGGACAGGGACTATGGGTTGTTTCTGGACTTGGCCTTACACTTGGAAAGTAGAGGAATAACACGTCTAAATGGGCTTCAGTGTGGCTTCGCTTTGATTGTCATTCTTATTGATCATCTCATCCTGTGTTCATGAAATTCAAGGCAGAGAGTACATGTCTACCCTGTGGTTAAGGTAGATACTTTTGGTATGAATTTACCACTAGAAAAATAGCCATCCACAGATATTTTACCATATTTAGAGGAACTAGCTCAGCCTCTTTCGCTACCAAAACACTAGATAAGATAACACACACCAAGGGTTTGATGTGTCTAATAATATGATTAAACTTGCCTGAGTAAAAACTGAAATATAAAAAAACACACATCATATCAGTGGGTTTCTAGTTTGGTTTGGTATTAATCTAAGCTATAAGGCTATAGAGCAGGGTAAGTGTTCAGACCACCTGAGGTACTTATTAGACCCTCAGATCTCAGTAAGTCAGGCTGCACATGTGTATAGTCATCAATCAATCCATTACTACCTTGCTCTTCAGTAGCTAATGCCATCTGCCTTTTTACGTCGTTGAGATAGTATTTTTAAAAGCTGTGCAATTATGTTTGTGTGTCAATTATTTATTATGTTTTATTATACATTTTGTCTTTTGGGGGCATTCTTGTGTATAGATGCCTGTGTATAGCCCCTGTAAACATTGGGAAGAGTCTTAACCATATGTGTTGGTCAGACATGTGAAGTGCAATTGCTTTAGGTCAGTATTATGTCTTAGGGATTGTAAGGGTTTCTTAGTTGTGGTTGATAGGACTACTGAGGCATGTGTGAGAGCTGTCCCCCTGTTTTGCACTAAATGATTGAACTAAAACAGAAGGAAGGGGCGGTTGGATGCTCTTTAGGTCATGTGTTTTTTTAACTCTTTATTTAGATACTTTTGAACTATTGATAAAATGATAGGTGCCTCTTGCCAAAATGCTATTGAATTGATTCTGAGAGTAACATAGCTAGCTTCCAACTCTGTCTCAAGAGACTCCATTGTACTAATGTAAACCATTGCAGTAGATGATTGAATAATATGATTGATACAGTATTTCCTTTTGAGGTTTTTAGACACATTAACATCAGTACCCAAAAATAACAGACAATGTCACTGTGATATACTTTTTACAAAATTTAAATTCATAAACTGAAAGTATTTATATTTAAAATCGCTAACTCAATTGTCTTGTTGAGAAAAGTGTTCTGGTCAGTCTGCTTTTATTCCCTTGTTTATACTAATTGAGTTATCAGGTAAAGATAGATCTGTTGAATTAATATGAACCTGAAACTCATCAAATGAAAAAGAAATACACCTATCTTAGTTTAGATTTATGGAGCATTTTTCTGTCTTTGGAAGTCATAAAATAGTATTCAAGTGTAATAATATGGCATTTAAATAGAACAGTATGTATGTATGTTTAATTTAAAAAAGCAATTGTTTTTCACGATGCAATTGAACTGAACTCTACTTTTTCTCTCAAATAAAGGGACATGTGAGAAATAAATCACCACACTCAGTATTGATTTGTGGGAATAGCATTGCACCTAGTAGCCTGAACATCTTATCTTGCTGTTCCTAGTTGGATATCTTGTTTGCTGCTCCTAGTTGGGAATCTTGCTTATCGTTCTGCTCCTAGTTGGATAGGTCTTATTATAGTCTGTCTCACTCAGGGGAGGCTGGTGGAGGTAGTAATCTATCCACCAGCCTCGTATGCAGTATATTATTTTTTACAAAATGCCTTTCTTGGACTCAGTGGTGCTACGGGCATAAGCCTACATTTACTCAATAAAACAATCTTGAGACATTCATAGGAGCACAGTAACAGGCCTAAAGCCAAAATGCAGCCAAAACATTCAAAGCATTGTTATTATGTAACAATAGCCATTATAAATAGTCCCATGTTATAGCATTCCTGATAATGTGGGTTATTATAACAGATCTTCTCGTAGACTATATCCTACCTATACAGTGGACTATTTTTAGTAAACACACTGTATTCAAATCTATTAAATAGCCTACTATGAAAATGTCATGGGATGCATTTGCTTCATTATTTGAACTTTAATTGGTGGCCCTCTCTTTGGTGATAGGTCTATGCACACACATGGTTCAGGTTTCCTTCAAGGTACACATTGGCATAAATTACCTGTTGCCTGTCAGGATCAAAGTTCTTTTATGAGTTATCGCTGGAATTGCCTCATGCGCGTTATCGGAGGCAGCAACGGGCGAGCAGCAGTTCGGAGTGTGGACGTTTCAGCACCCTGACAACTTTTCCTAACGCTGGAGTTTCACTCTGACAGAACCGACAAACATGGAAAACGTCTACGAAAAGATAGAGGACGGAAACGTGTATGAGAAGCCCTTTGAAAGACCTGGCAGCCCAGCGCAGCCCAAGTACGAGAACCAAGATGTTATATATGAAACTCCAGCCGAGGTGACGGAACCGCTCTACAGCGAAGTGGGGGTGCACGCCGCCAAGGAACAAGAGCGGTCCTCACCAGACTACATGGACACCAGAGACACTGAGAAAGCTGAGAAAGAAAGCGACAAGCATTCGTCTTCATCATCGTCATCCAGTGACAGTGAAGAGGAGAAAGTAGAGGAGAAAGTAGAGGAGAAAGCGACAGAAGTTCAGGAGGCTGAGCCGGAGGTTAACGGTGATGAAGCCGGCTCGAGACGGTCCTCTTCATCATCATCATCGTCCGAGTCCCACGGAGACCCGTGCGATGACCCCCCAACACAGCTGGACGACATGCTTATGGCATACAGCCATACCGAACAGGCCTCTGAACCTGAGGAGGCTGTTGACTACAGTATCAAAACTCTAGAGGATGTCACTTTAGATGAGAATGGCGTCGCACCAGCAGACCCCGACCAACCTGACATCTCTCTATTTGTAAAGGTAAGAAATATAGACCCACATTTTATTTTTATTTTTTTAACTGCCTCAAGTCCACCCGCCTGTTTTCAAGAGCCATTGGTCTTTGATGGTTCAAGGTGAGTTATAGACACTTTGTCCTATCCCCAGACTATGTTTTTTTTCTTGGAGAGACTAGGCCTAGTCATCAGTGACTATGAAGTACTTGGGGCCTCTTCTTCGGTCTGAAGGTCATTGAGGTGTGGCCATATGACAGTGGTCATAATCTTCACACATGGACTTTGCACAATATGAGACATCACTTTATGTAATGTTCTGAGATATGCCCCCCTAAAAATCGAAGAGTTGTGATAGTACACTATGATAACATGTATATGGGCATGGGTATACTTCTTCATAGTGACTGTTCTTCATTTATGGTGATGGCAAGTGCACGTAGAGTAGTGTCTTCGTTAGTCTGGACCTTCATGCAACAGATGGTAGTGTGTTTGCTCTGTAACCATGGGGTTGCTGGTTTAAACCCTGTCTCAGCTGCCCCCCCCTCTATTGCTATGATAGTGACTCATAAATTCACAATGACATGATATAACAGGAAGAGTTGATCTACATTGAACCTCAGATAATTATTCACAGGGTGATCCATGTATGATATGTTGTGAGTCATGAGTGTTAAGGGTTAGGGTTAGACAATCTGAACTGTAGTGTTCAGTAGCAGTGGTTTCAATGTACTCATTTTGGTTGTTAGCCTATGTGACTCAGAAGTTACAGAGAGTTAATTAGTTAATTAACAGAATTAATGAACCATATTCCTGCTCCAGATTCAATCAGTCCGACCCAGGCTCATGGAATACAGGAATACACTCCTATAACCTCTGAATAAAGCAACTTCCTCCATCTGAAGCCCAACAGCTATGACTTTCAGACGAATCCAAAGAGAGCGATGTAATGATTAACTTGTTAACTGTACGGCCCTAGAAACCAGGGGTGAACGAGCTCGCCTGAGCAAATCAACTGTGTGTGTTTTCCTGCCTCTCAGATAGAGCAGGCTGTAATCTGTACTTGCAGGGGTCACTTTGCTGATTGAGCAACAGAGATTGAGAGTGGGTACGTGCACGTGTCTCTGCTCCCTATGAACAATAGCCCCGTTCCACTATACAGCCCTACTCACAACCTGTGTACACATGGTATTCAAACCTCGGGATCATATAGAGGCCAAATTCAATTTTTTCTTGCCAGGTCTAGAGATGTAAAAGATGCGTTGTGATCCAATCAGGATAGGATGCGGACGATCACGTCTGGAGGCAGACGGATGTTGACTTTAAAGACAGAATAACCCTAAATTAAATGCAATGGGAAATGTGTTCACAAAGAGGACACATAGAGGCCATGATGAGACACAACTCGAGAAAGAAACTGTCACACCAGATGACACAAAGCTTGTGATGGTTATTATCTGGATCAGTCACATCTGGCATCTGAAGTTTATACTCCACAATTTGGCATACATGAGCATTCATTGGTGCCAGAACGCATTATTTTGTGGCAGTGGGCCGAGTACCTGTCCCTTCTGCAACCCCACCCTCCCAATCAAGACGAAACCAGCGAGTGGGTGGGGTGGATTTCACAACTATTTTTATGTTCAACTGGTGTCATAAAACAGAGTTCACAATAAACAAGCTAAAGCTTCAAGCATCAAGATACTAGGGAGCCATTTCATGTTGAAATACCTCACACTGAGAAATGGCACCTATAGACCATACTCCTCTCATTGGTTGTGGATACAGTTGTGATTTCCTTCCACTAAGACTCCAGTTATCGAGACAAATGTTTTACACCAGGGGGTCCGTAATCAACATATACATGTCTGCTCTGTGCTAATTGGTATGTTGACAGGAAGGCTTGATCGGTTGGATCATAGAGCAGTAAAGTTTAAGGACGTTAGCTAAAGCACACAGTTTCTGTGACTGTGAAGGTCAGCGCCTGTATCACATGCTGTATTTCTGTCTTAGAGATGAGCTATTGAATGATTTATTGCTGGTTGTGTTTATCACGGCCTCTCTGAAGGCTATGGAGTATCCCATAACAAAATGGACTCCTACGCTCTGCTTCCAAAAAGTTGAATTGAATATTGAATAAACTGCTGTATTCAGATACAGAGTGTGTGTGTGTGTGTGTGTGTGTGTGTGTGTGTCTGTGTCTGTGTGTGTGTGTGTGTGTGTGTGTGTGTGTATGTGCGCGTGTGTGCGTGTGTACGCGTGCGTGTGTAGTCAGTGGAGGAGGGGGTCAAAGACTCCTCTGGTCTGCTGTGGTTTATGAAAGACAGAGAATGTCTGTCAATGATTTGGTGTCAGGGTGAATGATTAGTAGAGCAGGGCAGTGTTTTGAGCCCTCCTAAATTCTCTACAAGTATCTAGACGTCTTCAGTTGTTTACATTTTTGTATCATGCTGCAAAGTTATATGAATTGTATTCAGTGAAGGATGTTTAGCCATACCTGAGTTACTGTAGATACCAGGGGAGGCTGGTGGAGGTGAAATCAGGGCAGGCTCATTGTAATGTATGGAATGTTTGATACCGTTCGCATTCCATTCCATGCATTACAATGAGTCTGTCCTCTGATTTCTACCTCCACCAGCCTCCACCAGTAGATTATATACAGTATTACTGTGCTAGGGGGCCAAGTGTCATGGTATGCCCCTGGTAGGCCTAAAATGAAATCATTTTCCTGAAATAGAGTTGAGTTGATAGAATGATTAACAATCTATAATCTGAGGAAGGTGAAGTGGACATGCTTTAATAGGAGAAAAAGCCTGCAGGCCAAAGCATGCTGGGAACACTGATACATACTATTGTTGAATAGTTAATAGCCCTGAACACAGGAATGAATGTGGTAATGAAACTGATGAGAGAAGTTATGATAGAGAGAACATTATCCGTGGTTTATGAGGAAAGTTTAAAGGTACTGTGATAAGAGAGCAGCTCCTCTCAGGGTGCAAGTTTGCGTGTCTGCCACAAGAGGGGGCCGTTCTACACCCAAATAGAATACCTCAGTGTTTATCAACATGCAAATCCATCAATGATGTTTCATGACCCGAGGTCTCATGCACTTGTGGTTAATTTTTATCTCTGAAGTCACTGAAAACCCGTTTAAAAAACTTAAGATATGTAGATTTTTCTAATTTCTGGGTATCCAGCTCCTGATAAAAGCTTGATGTCTGTATGTTCTACATCATCATCATCATCATTATCATTATCAACGTCATTATCATCATCACCATCACCATCTCTTGTAATAATCGCCATCTCTTATAATGTGTACCTTTGTACAGTCAAAAGAGCTGTCAGAGTAAGACACGTAAAAGCTTTTTTAGTTGACCTATATTGGCCATTTCCAAAAAACTTGAAAGCCAATTCCCATGATAAAACCAAAGCCCAGCATCAATAATTCAGCCAGGAATCTTCTCCTCCTGCTCTATCTCCTGGTGGTGATCAGATATAACCTGTATCAGCTTGCCAGGCAGCACCAGGCGTGTGTAAACCCACATTAAAAATACATACTGCTCACTCCTACACACGAACGCACGCACGCACGCACACACACACACACACACACGCTACTGTTTGTGGGATAGGGCTAAGCCACACTGCATCACAAAGTAAAGCGTTTTCCTCTGAGCTGATGGAATGAGACCTGCCGCCTGCCTGGGTTGATAGAAGGGAGCAGAGAAGATGTCATGCTTCATGACACAAATAGCAATTTCATAGCCTACGTATTGTTAATGATCATCGAAAATGATCATGCAAAGGTTTTTCTGCTGTGTGACCACACATCTGGCAGCTTGGTGAGGGAGAGAGAGAGAGAGAGACAGAGAGAGAGACAGAGAGAGAGAGAGAGAGAGAGAGACCGCTGAGAGAGAGAATATGAGGTGGAGAGAGGGATGGAAAGGGAGGGAGTGGTTGAGGAGGGAGGGAGAGAGGGGGAGGGAGGGAGGGAGGGAGGGAGGGAGGGAGGGAGAAAGGCTCCACCCCCTGGTATAGCCTGACACCTGTTCCCCACTCTGTGTCAATGAGAGCTAGCTCCCATCTGTAGCCCAGGCAAAATCAGAGCACAGGACTAACCCCTAACTCACCTGGTCCACTCTCAGCATCTACTCCTCAAGACGAGCCAAGGAGGTACGCAGTCACAGGGACAGAGGAAAGGAAAGGTCAGGAGAAATACAACGGACATTAAGCCACCCCCCCCCCCTCCACACACACACACACACACACACACACACACACACACACACACACACACACACACACACACACACATACACACACACACACACACACACACACACACGCACACACACACACACACACACACACACACACACACACACACACACACACCACACACACACGCACAAAGGAGAATAGCAGAGACGCTTCTCCAGGTGCTCACTGGCCTTGGCCAGGAGGATGTAGACTCCACGACTGTGGATGGGAATTATTGAAGGTTGTGGCATATTTTGACTTTTTCACACAAAGCAAGGCGGAGTGACCTAAAGGACAGACATGACGTCCACTCACGGAGAGGACAGGGACCCTGAGATAGAGCTGTTTGTCAAGGTAAGATAGATGTGTGTCTAGCTGACTCCCTCATTTTATTCCTCTGTTGGTCGTTTTGAAAGTGAGAGGGTCAGACTGATGGATGACAGGATGGAGGGTGATGATGTCATTGGGAGTGGTGTTTATAAGCTGCAAACACACATTTCAGTTAAAGAGAAACCATTTACTGTGCATCATTTTCCAGTGATTATTCTCTTGTGTGTGTCGTGTGCTTATGTAGACAGTTTTAGTGCACCGTCAGGGCTGTGTTATGGAAAGTCTATGTAACCTAATAGACCTGCTAGAGTTACCGCGGCACGTTCTGCCCGAGGTCGACCCGGGATTGTTGTGACAGTGATACTGTAGCTGCCTGTTGACGGCAGGAAATGTACTCCAGGGCACTACACTGTCCCTACCCCATGTGTTAGCACACAACTTTATTGGTCCCTCAGGCAATTTACAGAAGAAGGCACCGTTAGTGCAAAACAACCACAATTGCATCAGTCCCATCGCATAGGTCCTTGTGTTGGTTTTGCGTATGCATTTGGAATCAGTCATCATTGAAGGCTCTCACTCGGACTGCTCAGATTCTTTCTTTTCAAGTGCAACTTAGCACTTACTCCTCACTTGTATGGAATAGAAAATAATGTCCTAGAAAACATATACTGTGTTGCCATTGCCAATGCCTCTAGCCTCTCCCTGAAGATACAGGTGAGGATACAGGTGAGGATACCTGAGGCAGGTGAGGTGGAAGCAGTTGGAAAATCACAGTGCTGATGAGCTGCAGAGATGCACTAAGGCAATTATATCTCATTAAGACTGAGGCCAGCCATCCAGCCAGCCAGCCATTCAGTCCTCCTCAGGGGCCCAAAATCACTGACACCTCATTCACATCCCCACCAGGTTCACTGCAACAACTCTTTAAGTTGTTGTTGTTAATAATAATAATGTCTTCTCTTACCTGATAAAATAAAGGTTGAGTAGAATAACAACTATGTGCATGCACCTTCTCCTCTTTTCAGCCCACACATACTGTACATTTAAAAGTGCATTTCTTTGGAAAATCAGATAGTTGGGTTAGTTTTGAAATAATGTTTCACTCAGCTGACATGAGGCTTAAAACGGGACTTTCCAACAGTGACAACTGGACATGTAGCAACTCTTCCGCTAGGCCAGTTCATTATGCTGTCCCCAGGGACGTGCCCTATATGGAGCTGAATCAGGCATTGGGCATGTCACGTTGGTCAACACTGCATCCCTATCATACTCTCTGTGCCACACAGGACTGGGCTTTCTATTCCAAGTGGCTCGGTGACACAGTTTCAACACAAGTTATTTTCAGCTCTAGGAAGCCTACTGTACACAGGAATCTCAGCTCAATCTACATCCATTTGGGAAGGCTGAATGACCAGGAGTTCATCAAAGTGCAGAAATAGTGCAAATAGTAAACAGTAGTTCCACACATCGTATGAGATGTAGATTTGCGATTTTTGATCATGCACAGTGTTATTGTGCTTGTGAATATTAGCTGTGTTAGTATTATGGCTGGGGTCAGTCTGTGACTCTCCCTGCAGCTGTAAGAGGGTATTGAATGACAAGGGTGCTTATGGTTGCTGGGCATTCCCATAACAAAACAGGACCCCCCCCCATAAGTATTAGACTATCAATATGGGAACACATTAATATCAATGCTTCATTTTCATTTTTTGATCGTTGATGTGATGTTTGAACCATGGTAACTTATCGGGTGAGAGAGGAACGGGGAAGATCATACAACTGGAATGAAGGAACATTGCATTTGGAGTTATTTTTTTAATTTTTTTTAACGTTTTTGACATTTAGCAGATGCTTTTATCCAAAGCGATAAGTATTTGTCTAAAGTAGGTGAAGCATCTATACAGTATCAGTCATCATAAGCAACAATCTATGCTAGGACCAATCACAATGCTAGAAAAAGAGGGAAGGAGTTGATAGATCAAGAGCAGATTCATTTTCATACATTCATACATTTTCATGACAAATAGGCATTCTGATATGTCATGTATGTCACGTATTATACAATGTCAATATGTCAGTCTATCTGATTGTTGTAGCCCCAGATATTGTTGATAGCGCCATATGGGGTGATATGTTGACATCCCTCATAATGGTTCCACTCATCATCAGATCAGTCTGGGCTCATCTGTCCGGTGGCCCAGTGGCCCAGTAGCGTGTGACAGCCATTGTCCCCCATGTTCTAGATCTTGATTGGCCATTATCAGCAACAGTGTATTGTGTTACCTCTGTGTTCCATTGAGCTCAGTCACAACAATGCAAAGATAGAAGCTTCACAGCCACACATACAGTACTGACTGAGTGGGCATCAATGGGAGCACATTGGCATACATACAGTCAGCTCAGCTACTTTCAGAATAACATCTCTGCTTTCTGGTCTTTGCTGGATATTGGATAACAGTAACACAACTCTACCATCCTGGGCACAGTTGCTGATGGCTTCTAACTCACACAAAACTCTATATGTATTGCACCTACAGTATGATGAACACAAGAAGTTGGACGTATTTTGATGTGCACACAAACACGTGTTACCAACATATACACAGTATATCCAATGAAGCAACACAAGGAAATGCTTGGTGGAAAGTAACCAGAATATCAACACTCAGAAGCTGGTTCTGATTTATTCTCTTCATCTTGTCATTGACCTTCAGATATTGCTAACATTGACCATGAGTGCAAGGCAGGGATCTCTCCTGACTATGTCACCTGACCAGAAAAAACCCTGGACCAACAGTCAGGTCAATGCACAGTATGATGCTGTGCTGTGCTGTGAGCACCCTCTCTGAAGGCCTAAAGGTTTGACCCTGGCCTGTATCCTGGCCTGTAGGTCCAGTGGTCGGTGAACCAGGTAATGGAATCACTATATATAATTCAGGTTGTCCAGGCGATCAGGTGACAGTGTTAGCTTTCCACAAGCGTACACACACCGACACCTGATCTCACCTGACACACACTTACGGACTGGAGGTAGGGTTGAGATTCGCTCAGTTGCTCCACTCTGAACCTGCTCTGCTATAATACACATAGTGATGAATACAAGGGTATTAGCACTTGATCGGGTCTGTCACTTGGCTATTGGAAGTGAAGTTTAGATGTGGATTAATCCTCTGCCACTGAATGACCTCAGTTAATCCACAAACCACTGAGACACTACCACTGGGCCCTGTCTCAATACAACATGGGGCTGCAGCTACTAGTCTATGGCCAAACTATAGAATCAGCAATACAAGTATATAAGAGGTCCCACATTGGTTACTACTGTACATCCATCAGGCACATTGACTGCATGAGAGGGCTCTTCAATTCAGTTTGATTCCTTTGCCTTGTGCCTTGATAAGAGTAGAGGGAAGTGTTGTTTCTCAGCAACCTACTGGAAATGTTATGGCTGTATCTAGAAAAGAACAGCCGTTTCTGGGCCGGCCTTCCTGGTTGCATTGAAGGTCAAGACAACTAGTCTGAGTAGTTCAAATGTGCATTTTTCCTTTGGTAATAATTGATCTGACGTAATTGGATAGGCCTATGCAAGAGTTTCAACTACCAATCCAGTTGTGATCCAAACATGTCAGAAAGGAGGAAGATAGGGAATTTATAGATTCATAGTGTTTTCTATCCTCTGTGTTTTCCTGCAGGCTGGCATTGATGGGGAGAGCATTGGGAACTGTCCCTTCTCTCAGCGTATCTTCATGATCCTCTGGCTCAAAGGAGTGGTCTTCAACGTAACCACTGTTGACCTGAAGAGGTAAGGAACACACACACGCACACGCACACGCGCACGCACACACACACACACACACACACACACACGCACACGCACACGCACACGCACACGCACACGCACACACATACACACACACACACATACACACACACACACACACACACACACACACACACAGTCAGGTGGTCCCGGCCCAAAACCAAGGACCGCTGGGCCCCGCCCACAGCAGGAAGTGCTGTGGTAAGCATGTGGGTCAGTGTCCAGTGTCACCTGGGTAACACTCACTCACATGGGGGTAGAGGGAGATTGAGATTTAATTGACATAATTGGGATATATTGTACCTATATTGTACCTATACTGTATGTTCTATTGTAACTATACTGTATGTTACAACTTTCACATTTGGGAGATCCACTGTTATTACACTGATAATAGAATTCTACTGCTTCTTTTGGATGAACGTTTCCATCTATTTGATATACGTAGGAAATATAGTCCAATTGAGCTCATTCTGTTAATGCTGATGACTGTAAGTTGAATACTTTCCTGTGTGTCCTGCAGGAAGCCGGCGGACCTGCATAACCTTGCCCCAGGGACCCACCCTCCCTTTCTTACCTTCAATGGAGAGGTCAAGACTGACATCAACAAGATTGAGGAGTTCCTAGAGGAAGTACTGGCACCTCCAAAGTATGTGGAAGCAAAGCTCCATCACGCAGATCTCAGTACAATACTACCATGCACATACAGTATGTAGCCCTAGAAAGAACCATAGCAATGTTCTGGAACTACTTACACGTTATACCAAAAATAACATCAACAATTGACTCATTCAATGAACATGTTTACCACAGTGTCTCTCATTGGTAGCTCCTTTTGTGGATTTAGGATGTGTTACTCTGCTACAAAGAGAAGGGTTGGTGATTGGGGAACAGTGTTACGGATGGGGGTCACAGGTGTCTCTCTCCAGCCGTCCACTGTGCTACCTCATCACAAACATTATCACCTGCACCTGTGTGTAATTGTCACTGATGCTCTATGTACCCTCACTTCCCTTCACTCCCCGCTTAGTCTTCACCGTGTGTTCACTGTTTGTTGGTTGCTTCGAGAACGTAAGCTAATTGAATATACGTTGTACATTGTATCCTGTTTGGTCTGCACTTCATTAAGTAAAGATCCTTTTGTTTGGTACCGTTACCTACTCGTCTGCCTCCCTTTATCTGCACCGCACCTGAGTCCGCTTACTATGCCAAAACGTTACAGAACAGCTCGGTGAGACTGTCTAACATGTTTAACATGCTCTCCAGTCTAGTGCAGGTGACAATGTGTTCCAGATGTTTCCTACTGTGTGTCTGACTGTGTCCTGTCCTGATCAGGTATCCCAAGCTGGCCGCCAAGCAGAGAGAGTCCAACACAGCAGGCAACGACATCTTCGCCAAGTTCTCAGCATACATCAAGAACACCAAGCCAGACGCCAATGGAGGTGTGATACTCACTCAGTCAGACAGACACAGACACACACACACACACACACACACACACACACACACACCTGCAAAGAAGTGATCTTACCAATACTTTTACAGCTTCCTCTGCTCACTTTATTAAACGACACTGGGAATGTGAATGAGAGGCACTTACTGTGTTCTACCACTAGATAGCAGCAGAGTTAAGAAAATAAGGGACCAGTCTCATATGACTGACTTCCCTGCCCTCTAGTGGATGGTGTGCTATGTACTGTATTGTGTGTGGTTCAGCTCTAGAGAAAGGCCTTGCCAAGGCCCTGAGGAAGTTAGATGACTACCTGAACAGCCCCCTGCCTGATGAGATTGATGCAGATAGTATGGAGGAGGAGAAGAGCTCCAACCGACGCTTCCTGGATGGAGAGGACCTCACCCTGGCAGACTGCAACCTGTTGCCCAAACTACACATAGTCAAGGTGAGAAATGTCTCTCTCTCTCTGTCTCTCTCCCTTTTTTTCTCTCCCTCTCCCTCTCCCTCTCCCTCTCCCTCTCCCTCTCCCTCTTCCTCTCTCATAAAAGTTTTTGTTATCTTTTTCTTGTCAGGTTGTTGCTAAGAAGTACCGTAACTACGATATCCCCTCGGACATGACGGGAGTGTGGCGGTACCTGAAGAACGCGTACACACGTGACGAGTTCACCAACACCTGCGCTGCCGACGACGAGATAGAGAAGGCTTACCTGGACGTAGCCAAGAGACTGGCCAAGTAATATACAGTACCCCAATTTCAAACAAGCGAAACAACCCACATATTACTCAGCAGTGATAGGAGACTAACATACACCACCTCACACAAGGAAACCTCTCCTCACACACACACACTTCCCCTCATCCCTCAGTGACTGGTGTTTCAGTAACTAACCCTAACCCTAACCCATCCCACGTCACCTCTGAACCATTCCTTTGTAGAGTCCACAGAGGTGTAACAGGGGTTGTTGCGATGGGCAGTTGTTTTTATTTATTCATATAGGTAGTCTGTTTCAGTAAAGTCTGATACCAGTGTGTCCCTAATGACAGTTTGGCTGCTGAGCATACATATTGATTCATCTCTGATTGATGATTGTGAACTAAACTAAAACACTGTTTAGTGAACAGTGTGTTGAATGATACTGGCTATTGCAATCGTAAGCTTGATATGATTGACTCTCATATAGTGTTGCTGTAGTCTTTCTATTAGAGGTATCCACATGATCCATGAGTATCTTATTATTCAATCAGTTAGCCTACGGAGAAGTTGATTTGTAAAATAATGAGTTTTTAAATATGTGTTTTTGATTATGATAGCTGACAAAGAACAAATCAGGAGAGGGTGCTTGCCTAAACTCAAACACAGGCTCATCACTATTTGCCCTCTGGCACAAGTCCAGAACAAAGCTTTCTTCTGGTTTGTTTGTTTGAATAAACCTGTTGCTATATTGTATCTTTTGATTGTCCATCAGATCATATCTTCAAATATGGCGTTATCATATGCCCTAAACCATGTGCCTTTATTTCAAAATCGAAAAATTCCAAGCCAAGTTCATTTAGCAATATACTCTGAAACGTTATTTTAACCTACGTTGTTTTTAACATTTCACCTCTGGCTATTATTGGTGCAAGTCAATTGATTTTGTCTAAAGTTACACTAAGAATATTTTAAATCCAGAGAGTATTTATTTACCAAGTCCAATCAGGCTTGATTGGGTTGAGCCATTAGTGGCGATGAAAACCAGCTTTCAGCCAAGGTCCACCCAATCATGGTGCAAAGGCCCTGCCCTCAAGCCTTCATTATGCAGCCATTTCCGCCCTCTGCTCAGCCCTGTTATAATGCTAGGCTCTCGCTTCAAGTTCAGAGTTCAAGTATTTCAAGTTCAAAAGCTTTATTGTCCATTTTGGGTAAAATGGAAATTTGTCTTGGGTATATCGTCTTTGGCTTTGTCTTACACTGTAGATTTCCCCCTTTAGAACCATAATGCGCTGGTGTGGTTTGGACAAACATTTGATATGAAACCAGAGCATGACGTCTGAGAGACATGCTCAGCGTGAAGCTCTATGAATAAAATAATATTTTCACAGATCGGCTTCTGTCTTTTTCTTTCCTTCAACAAACAGTCACAAGCTAGGTGATCCATCAACAATGGCGTAGGCACATCATAGACTAGAGCGAGGCTTGTGTGCTTTCTCAACGATACTCTGCAAACGGAATATGATGAGGAGGCTGGTCTTGCCTCGACTGTCATGGCTCTGAAAGAGTTAAATTCGCCTGGCTGCGTTGATCAAACCCAGTGGTGCAGGTCTGTCCCTCCATCTATGAGAGAGAGAGAGAGAGAGAGCGAGAGAGAGAGAGAGAGAAAGAGAGAGAGAGAGAGAGAGATGACCGCTGACAGGCTTAAATAGAGGCTTCCATGCCAGGGATCAAACGTCCTCCCTCTTCCCCACTCTCTCATTAAGACGGAAAACCCGAGCGCCGCCATCCGATCTGTCTCCATTTTTCCTCAAAGGAGTCTAACTTAAAAGATCTGCGCCTGTCGGATTTACAATGGTGGGCGAGCGGTGTTTACTGAGACGCGGCCCTGCCAGAATCAACAGTCAGGGAAAATAAATGGAGCCTGCCTAGTGTTTCCACAGGAGTAAGGAAATATGGAGTGAGACTTGTGCCTTGCTGTTTCGTAATTAGTACCTAAACATCCCTGTCCTTGGATCCCATCGCTCACATCCAACATTTCTGTGAGCTGGATAATATACAGTGAAGCATTAACGTCAAACACGTCTGGCCAGGGGGCCTGGCACGTTACTCTAATATGTTATTACAGTTGATCTACCAGTCTCAGGGTCCTGCCCACCGTAGCACAGGGGAGTTGATGTAGGTTGACAGAGACTGTAGGCCTACTACACCATACTGTGTATACAACCACATTGTACAATGCATAACACTCTCTCTGCATACTGATTGTTCCTCACATATACAGGACAGAATAGCTCTTCAATTCACCGTAGACCTTCCTTTGTGAAAATGAAGACAGAAGAGAAGAGAATTAGAATAGAATTCTACTGCACTCACTTACTTACTAAAACCTAAGAATTTTTTTTTTATGTAACAGAATAGTTCAAAGACTATCCTACCCAGTAATCATTTGACATCCAATCAGATCCCTCATAGACATGTGTCAATGCCTAGAGGGCTGTGTCGTAGGTAATTGCACACAGTTTAAAGCTCAGTGAGGGTGACAGCTGAAGTTCCACATGGCAAAGGAAGTCTCATATGAAATGTGGCCTGAGATGGAGACCAACCTTCATTCAGAGCCCAACTGAGGAAGACAGGAACCAGCATCGCCATGTCAAACCAGGGGATCGGGTTTAAAGAGATGAGAACTGAGGGAGACATGAGTCTCCAGGGAGAGAATCTGATTTTAAGAGGGGTTTCCCCCCCCCCCCCCCTCATTCTGCCCTCGGAGGTTTGAGTGACTTGTGGTGCAGTTTGATGGGGATTATTGATCTGCCTGGCGCACGCCTGTGGTTAAAGCATAAGACTGACGACCTCACCAGAGGGAGCTCCTGGCAGACGCTGTCCCTCTCTCCTCTCTCTGGAGGAGCTCAGTCTGACTAGCAAAGATGGGCCTGCTCTGCGGATGCCACCATGGAGTCGTTGGTTGCACATTAGCCCTGACTTGACAGCCGCAGCACTGTCAGTGCATTTCAATTGATTAGGGCTGGTCATTTGTGAAAATAGCACTTAAAATAGAATGTTTGCTCAGCTGTTTTTTAATTTGAATTTTACAGTATACTTCAAACCAACCATATCCCCTGTCAGTTGAGCTCAGAGATATTTTATGCCTTTGGTTAAGCTGCATGTCAGTGATGGTTTGAAACCCAGTTGTGGACCCACATCACTCATTCTGGGTCTCTGTATCAGGATGTGGATACAGTGCTAATCATGTGAAAGGGGGTTGATGTCAGGTATGGATCCCTACAGCACTAGTGAGCAAGTACAGCTCCCTCTGTTGTGTTCCAATGTATATAACCACACTGTGCGACCACACTCACTATATGACCACACTCACATCCAGCCGGACGTGTCTGGATCCTCTGCAGCCCTCACACATCCGCGCTGTCGGGAGAGCACTCACTTTATCATTCATCGTAGTAAATCATCGCTTTGTCTGCAGGAAACACACAGCGTTTTTACATTCCAGTCGTAAACCATAAAACCTGTCTTTAACACGAGTTATGATGTTTGGAGACGGAGAGGACGCCTAAAGCAGAACCAGACGTGGCGGGCATCCTTCACATGGCCTGCCTGCCATCCAGAGTCGGGCACGGTCGCGCTGGGATTTTCCAAATGGAGAGTCTGAAATGATCTCAATGCCACCAGAATTGTATGTCACTCAATGAAGAAGTAGATCTCCTGCAGTATTATATGACAGCTCTGTATTACCAGTCCATTAGTTCTCAATTAACACTCGGCCGATAAAGTTTAAACAGCCCCTTCATCTGACAGGAAGAATACATATGGCTCCTTCACGCTTGGCTTCAAGCGAAGATGGGGCCCCTGCCCAAATTTTTGAAATTGTATTGCCTGGCTGAAACCTATGGAAAAGGCCTGTTTTGCATGAATATTTGGCACTGCGCTGAGCTCTATCCCCTCTTGTGTTTAGGGCTTTCAGTCGCTCTGCTGCAGTTTGCCATTTTTGACAGTCGAGATGGTGGATAATTTGAAACATTGGCATGAAGTGGAGGTCTTTGACAAAGAGGCCTTTTGTTTGTGTGTTTGGTCGCTGTCCATGGTCCTGACATGAGCATTTTCACAATAATTCCCGTTTTTGGGCACGCTGGTATGTGTCATATTGCATAATTCTGACTGGCAGAACTCATTTCATCGACATTCTTTATATTTTAGAAATGCCCTTCTCTCTTCTTCTGCTTTGTATTTGTATTATGAGAGTCTGAAACAATCCTATAAAGTGTGTTTTGGTTGTATAGGGACCGGAAAATATGGTTCTCCTACCTGGAATTTAATTATGACTAAATCATCAGCAATAACCCAGGGACTGGTGCCAGTCCATGCACCAGGGGTTGAGAAAACACTGTCCTGGAAGGTGATGACAGTTACAGCTGCATTTGCTCCTGAAGCAGAGGTGGTCAAACATTTCTAGCTGAGCAAAACACACAATGATATCATATACCTCTGCCGGGTTTTGAAAGACCCATACCACCTATAGTGACTTTTAGGCTTGTATGCTGCTCTACCCCTGGTACTGTAGGTACACCTCATCCAGACTGCTCTGGATAGCAGGGAGTACTGTGGTTGATCTGGGTGGGCCTTTCTGCCACCAGGAGGCTGCAGCCTGAAACACATGCAGGGAAAGACCACAAGGGAGCGTCAAAGTACTTCAGTTTAATCTCCCTGAAAAAAAGCAATAGAGAGCGAGACGGCTCTTTATGCTTCTCCCTGCTTCTCTCTGCTTCCTTGGGAATTGAATGAAGTTTCCCCCAGACAATAATCTAAGTTCTGTCCCCCCCGCCCCCCCTCACAAATTGTAGGCTGATCACTTGTCCTGCTTCTTATACAGTAGGCCTAAGAGAATACCAAGCTTGCCTTTGGCTGAGGGCCAGTAAGGTTACGAAAAACATGGATCAGATCAGATAAGATCAAATCAGATCAGATCAGAGTTGTTCAATCAGAACCGTCTGGACGTGATGCTGTTTCAGATCAGAGAGGTCCAGCAGAGCAAGACTCAAACAGGAGTGCATGCCCCTATCTCGGATCAGCTCAAACGAGAAAACAAGATGGTAAACCATTGAGACATGGGCATTCCTGTGTACGGACAGAAACATGGAGGAAGAATATACAACCATTTGAGTGGTACGAGACCCTAGAGAACCGCTTCCCGCCTGAGCTGCTGCTGCTCTGAAACATTTGTAGAGGTCAAGTAAACAGTTTGTGTTGGACTGTGTGTGTGTGTGTGTGTGTGTGTGTGTGATGAGTGGAGCGCTGGCCTCTTGTGAGTTCTTATTTGTGAGGTTGTGTCCCTCGGCTGTTCTCTGTTGACTGAACTGAAGTTAGACAGTACGGTTCAGTACTGTACTGACAAAGCTTAGCTTAGCTGTATACACTAACTTCTTCCTGACTAACAAACTGCAATAATGCCCTCAGATACTGTACATCACCATGGGTATGGTGCTCACCGCTGAATTCAGCGGTGTGCAGGCAGAGCCTAATCTCAATCTCAGTGCAGATTTTCTCTTAAATGAGTTTGATTTGGTTGTGTCGCTTCCATGCTTGCTGGGTAGTATGTTAATCTCTCTGGGTGTCTGGGTTCCGTTCCTCCTCCTGAGTTCATTATTATAATTGCTAGACATGGCTGAGAACGTAGGGAATGTGAACCTGAAACCAGCAGGAGCTTTTTTCCACGCAATCTATATTCAGGGAATTCCCGAGAATGTTCCCCAATCCGAACCGAAAAAACACATGGTATGGAGGAGCGCTGTGTGTGTGCACTTGGATTGGCTGTGTTATGTCTTGGAATAATGTAAAACAGGCTCTCTCGTTCTCTCTGTCTCTCTGTCTCTCCCTCTGTCTCTCTCTCTCTCACACACGAGCACACACACACACACACACACACGCCACACACACACACACACACACACACACACACACACACACACACACACACACACACACACACACACACACACACACACACACACATACACACACTCACCCCCCCCCCCTCTCTCTAGTAGTGAAACAAAGCCATGGCAAAGGCAGTGGCAGTAGCTGGCCTGTGTAGTGGGCTCCATCCCAGGGCTGTCCAAAGACAATGTTGATCCAGACTGAACAGCAGGTCTGAGGATGACACTGCAAGATGTGGACCATACATTAAACATCACACATGTAGATCTGGTGCTGTTCCTACAGGTCAGTCAGGGGTCATCTCAGCCTGACCAAGTCATGTAGGTGCACAGTGGCATATGTATGCTATGCTACGATATGCTACAGTACATACTGTATTATGTGCTCAAGGAAGAAGACAGGGTAAAAGGTTCATCATTGAGATATGAAGATGACATTGAGATACTACTCTGATATCATTCCAAAGGATGCCACATGGAGATCAATGAAAAAGTACATAAGAAAAAAATCCTCTTTTTATTCTTAAAAACATAAACAAATGTACAATCACAATGCCAATTTCACTCACTGTTGTCAGGTTGTTAGTCCCTTTAAAAAAAAAAACTAAAAAAAAACTCTTTGCCAAATGACCTTTGAGAGATGATGTGTAACAGTAAACAGTTACAGAAAACAAAAACAGAATTGAATGAAGGAGACTCCTCTGTGCAGTACGTGCGAGGGAGCCAGTGTACAAAAACCTAATGGTTTTTTTACATAACATCTCCTGACAAGTGTTCATGAGAGGAGAAGCGTAGACAAAACAGGTAAAGATGAAGTTTACATAAGCACGTGGTGGGGTGGGTAAAGTCTGGTAGCTGGATAGCATACATGTCAAGTCATTAAATAATATGGTCAGCATTTATGTTGACTGTTTGTAAGCAATGTTTATCTGACGGAAACTAAGAATTAACTCTCTGTGGTAAAACTAAACACAGAACGCAAACAAACGCAGAGGAAGAGAACATAGGATTTCAGTGCCAGATGGATGCGTAAACGTTGTTGTCATCTATTGATCTTGCTGGATGTTGGGGAGTATGTTATACATAAACATCATCATGGAGTTTTAACAATTTTCCTGATTGTAACCGATAAAAAATTATATTACACTAGCTAGAATTAGATGACATAATGTATTTAATGCCATTTCATGGTCAACACTAGAAATAAAGGGAGGTCAGACTTCGCTGAGAGAATTAAATGTCAAACCAAGGAGGTCAGGAAATCCACCCCAGAGATTGGAAGAACAGCCAGATTAAAGCTTTGGAAATAGCCATGTTTTTCTTATACTTTTAAATTGTGTTGCTGTTCTGCCAACATCCACTGGAAATCATAACTAACAGAGCACAAATATAGTGTTTTTAAAATGAATTCCAACTGACTTATGAGATCAAATCCAATTCCAATGTAAGTGACATGTTTAGCCAAGTGTTATCCATTGTGTGTGACTCCAGTGGCAACAGAACTGTTCTGAAGACCAAACCCACTAACCCTGCTGGCAGTCAGTGCTGCTAGAAATAAAACTAAAATAAGTGCTTTATGACAAAACATACAAAATTCTCCCATATTGTTTGTTCCCGGTTTTCCCGCCAGCAGCTTCATCCAATAACCCCATATTGAGCATCCTTTTTTAGTGTAAACATCTCCACTTCTTATACTGTGTATATGGTGCCGTTTTGCTAGAATCATCAATCCCGATCAATAATACTGGACAGTGTTAAGATACAACCCTATTAGGTAAACCATGACACTGAAGAAAAAAACGAATACAAATAAATAAATTCAAATCATTAAGTAAGGACAGAATTTTTGTGTGTCACACAAACTGTGTGCTGCATTTACTGTATCTGTGGAACGGTTTTCTTTCCAAATCTAGAGATGAAAAAAATAAATATGATATTGATGTTGTGCACTTTAGTGTTAGACACAAAGACAAACTTTTTGAAAGCCTTCTTTTTCTCTTGCACATCAGATAGAAAAAAAAACTGAAATAATCTTAGGGAACTGACAGAGTCTTTAGCTATTGCGCTTCTATTGAAAATATACAGGACATGGAAAACATACTGTACTGAAGGTACCTGTAGGTGACTGTAATTAACTGAGTGTAATTCCAGTCTTGAGGAGGTGTTGCGTGTCACTAACTCTATGGTAAGGTTGGGCCTGCTACAGAGTGGTGTACTGTCTTCTATACACCACTAGGCATGGCACAACCATTAGGATCTTTGGGATACATATGAATTATTAATCTGTATATGACCTATGAATATTGCTACCACAAAGCTTTCCATTTCTTGCTCTCAGTGTACAGGTACAAGAATAAATTGAACATGATTTGTATTCATTCACTCCCCAGAAAAGACACTGAAAACATATTGAACGTGACAATTTTCAGCACTGACTGAATATTATTAGTTTTCCTGATTTAAGTAACAACTTCTCATTGGTTTAATGGCAAGTAACCAATATGCACAATAAATATTATTGCTGCATGTATCACTGCATGTATCACTATACACATTTTTAAAAACTAAAAGTACCAAATACCAAAGTCAGAGCCAGTTGTTTGTCATTGTGTATGCAACAATGTTTGGTGGCAGTATGTGCAGTGTCGTCATTCAGATTGAAAATTATTAAATGTTTTGCCGTTTTCTTTGGAAACAATGTTTAAACTTACATTATTCAAAATTGTATCTTTGGGTAATAATAATTAAAGTTTTCACTCTTTAAATTACTGTTTAAAATTACTGTTAACTTAGTCATATATAGATGCATCAAAAATATTCAGATTACACTACGACTCAAGTTTCAAATACAATACATAATTTATGGCTTTATAAGTTAAAACTCCTTAAAAAAACTCCTTAAACCACATCATCTTTTCACCAACAATATACAATTTAAATTAATTGATTTAAAATGAGCGTATAGACATTTTAAAGCAAACTTGCTGTTCATACCACCAAAGGTAACATACTTGTTACTCTCATCACTTGCTACTCAGTGCTTAACCTGCATCGTAATATTGTCGTAGTACAAAAACATGCTCTGCAAAAAGCCTTATAGAAATACAAACACTATGCAAAAGAAGCTGTCTTTTACAAATAACCTAAAGCGTTCCTTAAAATTGTGGATTTAATATCATAAAACTGGAATAATGTCTCATCCACTTGGGTCTAGTAAACCATAATTGTCTTGTTTCTTTCTCATTATTGCTTTGAGAATAACTCCCTTTGTAGTGCCTTGGTCAAAACACATTCCTGGAAGACAAGTTCATACAAGTTTGTTCTTCTTCTTTTTTTTTTATCTCTCTGTTAATTTCCGAGGAACAGGAGAGACACTGTCTTTTTTATGCTAATCAGAACTCGAAACTCCCCCGAAAGGTTTTGTGCTTTAAAAACCATGACATCAGCTCTGCTCCTCTTCCTCCTCTTCCTCCTCTCCTCCTCCCTTTCCTTAGTATGGCCTCCAGACCACCTCGTCCATCCTTCCCCCCGGGTTGAGCACGGTGGGGGAGTTACTGTGACTGCCATCCCCTTCCACGCCCCCATCCGTCTGACTGGGCAGGTTAGGGTTAACCAGGGAGCTGCCCGTGGAGGCGCTAGTGCATGGTGGTATCATCCTGGAGGGTGAGCGGTCCCCCCCAGGAAGGGAGAATTGATACGAGCCGGATGAGGCTCCATAGTAGAGATAGGGGGTGCTGCTGGTCTGGAAGGGTCCACTCTGGCTCTGGGTGGAGCCTGGGTAGGGCGGGGGCAGGTAGGTGTGGTAGTGGGCACTACCCAGAGACATGGCGGAGGTAACAGGGGGTGTGTAGGTGAAGGTAGCAGGGTAGTGCATCCGCGGGCTGGAGAAACGACTCTCTGTCAGGGAAGAGAGGCCGGGAAACTGACGGTCAAACTGCCCAGGGAACGGGCTCAGGTCAGACGTACCTGCAGACAGGGAAACACACACAGACCACATGAATATTTCTCGATTCATCTTTCAATATCCAAAATATACAGTATTTCTCAAGGGAGGGCTTAACATGTATTCTGCTATAGGCCTACATCGCGAGTCAATCCACAACATCCCTCAATGTCTGTCAGTCTTGTTCATGTGTCATTGTCTTGTCGTATTTGCTGCAAACAAATTGCCCTTTGGGGACAATAAAGATTTATCAAACTGTATAGTGGTGGGAAATATTTATTTCCCTATTTAACATGATCCTCTTAGGATAAGAGACATGATGTTTTTTGTCAGCACTTTAAAACAAATCTGAATCCTTGAAGTCGAATGATTGACTTATTTATCAGACTTCACTGTAGATTTTCATTGAACTTTGACAAAATAAATGTATGCGTGCTTGCGCATGCGTCTGTGTTAATGTGTGTTTACATCTCTGCATATTTATGTGTCTCTATGTGTATGCGTATGTGTGTGTGTGTGTGTGTGTGTGTGTGTGTCTGTGCATGTTTATGTGTGTCTGTATATGTTTATGCCTGCACTGTGTGTGTGTGTGTGTGTGTGTGTGTGTGTGTGTGTGTGTGTGAATACTGCATGCACATAAAATAGCAGTTGGGATGAATCAGGAGCAGCACATGTGGAAACACTTTGAGGAGAAACAGTTTCCATGAGATCCATAATGAGGCAGGGCTGAGCTCTGATGTGGCTCCTCTCCTCGCCTCCCATCGGCTCCAGAGAGGGAGACGGAGAGAGAGAGAGAGAGAGTTGAGCTGCTCCCTCCATCCTCCCTCCCTCCCTCCCTCCCTCCCTCCATCCTCCCTCCCTCCCTCCCTCCCTCCCTCCCTTCGTCCCCTCTCTCAGCTTCACCCCGAAAAATACCCTAAAACCACTAACTGGCTGTGGCTAGCATCGCGCTGGGCCCAGAAAGTTAAAGGAGAATAGGAGGTACTCCCCTCTCACACCCCCCCCGCCCCCCCCGCCCTCCCCCCAGCCTCCTCTCAGTGGTTGAGTCCAGCCATGGCGCTCTTATCATAAATCACTAGGCGTCTTCCGTGTCACCATGTCTGCTGTGAGAGGACGGGGGCGGAGGGGGGCGGGTGGAGGGGGTGGAGGGGGGGGGCAGTGTTTATGTGCAGGCGAAATTGCGAAGCCGGGTTTGTCGCTAGCGTCAGATAGCATATGCTGTCAATTAGGGTCTTTAAACTTCCTCTCTCCGCAAGATCCGTTTGATTTTCATAGGAATAGTAGGTGATTGTCTTTGGAATAGACAGAGGAGTAGTCTGATCCCAGAAGTGTACAGCACTGTTCAATAAACTCCTGACTTCTGCGTTTAACATTTGGAGTCGTTTAAACTGTACAAAGACTTGTGTGATGATGAGCCAGATCGAGCTTCATTAGTTTAAATGAAAGCAGTCTACATTGTCTAAATATTTGGAAGTATTTTACAAACCCCAACTCTTGAACTTCACTTCCGAATTTGGTGTTTGACTTGACTGATGAACTTTTGGAATCAACTCACTGATTACCAACTGTAACAGTTTGCTTTAGAAGAAACGGGGAAGACGCACTGTATGTACACACGTCCTCACGTCAACTTCACTGTTTCTTCTCTTCCACTGCAGGGAGTAAATACTACTAAATACAGTACGTATACCGTAACCTCAGGATGTGTAAAAGTTATCTCTTGTGATCTGAGACTCTTTGTCGTAACACTTAGAAGGCATTAAGAGCCATCAGTGGCAGTCAGAGTCATGTGTGCGGGAGCCTGTGTGTGTGTGTGTGTGTGTGTGTGTGCCACTTTGAGAACAAAGCCTGACGCTCCTGAGATGAAAGCAGGGGGGAAAAACCAAACTAATCAGAGCTGACAAGGCAGCTGGCAGGATTTCAAACCCCTCCGATGCATAGTCACACCGCGGCGTCGCTTAATCGCTCACGCTCGCTTCGGGCGCACGGAGGAGGAATTAGGGTGTAACCCACTAACACAAAGAACGAGGAAAAAAAAATAGGGAAAAAAAAATCACCTGGCACTGGGTCAAACAGGTGTACTGAGGAGAAAACTTGTCTGGCCGCATTTCGGGGTTATAAAAGAGCATTCAGGTTGAGGAAAGAGAAACAAATTAGCACACCGATGACTGGACGCTCCGACTACCCAGCATGCCTTGTGAGAGCCGTATATTGCTATAAAGACACTTTATTTGTCCGTCACGAGCCTGTTATTATCCCTGGGCCTGTTATTACCCATACTCCTCTGGGATCAAAGGCTTGGAGCAAGGAAAAAAGGAAACAATCGCTTTTTCCACTGTTTAAAAAAAGCCCTCCAAACCACTCTTTGGGAAGCAGTCAAACTCCGAGAACACGCCTCGTTCCTCGCATCAATCTCAGAATTAGCTAATGGCAACATTGTAAATAACAGGCCCGTGTTACGTTTCTGACAAATTGTAACATACACATATAGGGCTGTAAAACGTGTTATTTTAAACCAAGTTACAGTGGGTTTTGAAGGAAACACAAACCATAGTGCATACAGTAGTCCAAATTTGTCTTAGTTCTGGAGTTGGTTACTGTTTCTTCCTTGTGAAAGAACCTATGCACTTGAAACACTCTAACAAGTCCAAACAGTTTGAGGTACAGTATGTAGTTTGTGCAATTCAAGAGAGGGGGGGTTACTTGGGAGCTGATGTGGGATGGTGTCGGGGCTGGATTTACCTGGTAAAGTTATCTGTGGCACGTGAAATGGGTAGCTGTATGTGCAGTAGTGGGGGTGGGGTTTACCTGGTAGGCGTCTGGGCACGTCACTGATGGCGGGCAGGCCGGTGGCGCGGCTGGATGAGAGGGGGGTGGTAGAGTGGACCGAGGGGGACGCCATGGGGCTCAGGTAGGACGGGTATGGCTGCTCATACGACCAGGGAGGAGAGGACTGGGACTGGCGTGGGTCTGAGAGACAGAGAGAGAGAGAGAGAGAGAGAGAGAGAGAGAGAGAGAGAGAGAGAGAGAGAGGAGAGAGAGAGAGAGAGAGAGAGAGAGGTGGATGAGTGTACTGTTAGTTCTAGAACTAACTGCTTGGTGACAATGTGGTTCAAAGTACTTACATCATACCCAGGTTACTGAAATGGATAGGGTATGAGAGTATTAGATTGAACCCAAGAGGCAGTCAGTGTCTCATTCCCCTGGTGTGTTTCATTGGTCGTGTTTAGAGGTAAGTATCAATTGAGGCTGTTATGCAACATCCTCTGTAATGACACATCTAATGTTTGTCTTAGCAGAGGAGATCTTCCTGTTTGCCTGTTAAGACATCTACAGAAACAGGACAGAGAGCTTCTCTGGCACACAACCAGGAGATAAACACACACTCACACTCTTCGAAATATGCTTTCATATGGTTTCCTGCACTTAAACGTCTGAACAGATTTCAATATTAAAAAAACATTTGTCAGAAACAGGAATGCTATATTGCAGTATGTTTTACAGTAATAATATGATCCAAAGGCTTTTGAAAACAAGTAAATAATTCTGAAATGTAATGTTGAGTTCAAGTTTAAGGTCAACATGTTTACAGAAAGGGCGCAGCCTTCAATTATGTCCACTCAAGTCAATACTGCAAATCCTACCTTACAACCGTCCGCAAACACCGCAGGCAAGGTTCGCATGTAAATAACAGATCAACTGTGTTGAGCCTCCAGTTTCATGGCTGATCAGGTAACAGACGTTGGTTCTCAGGCGTGAGAGATGGCATTACCTCAGTGTACTCTAGATAGGTACAGGTGATCTCACCTGCTGTCTCATGCACTGGACTCACTGTTCTCTATAGCATAGCCACCATTCAAATGTACATGTATCTCCCTCATGTTGGGGAGTGAGATTTCAACTTGTTCTAATTAGTGGTTGCGAAGCAACACCCTACTGTTATTCGTCACACGTCATTTTATGGTATTTTCTTCTCACTGCTACTCCTCCTTCAGCTTCTATGCTAAACATACCATTCCATCTTTAGAATGTGCAGAGAGGTCTAACTTAAATTGCTTAAGTTTTTATTTTTTGATACTCGTGCTTTTTCAAATAGAAACACTTAAAAGTGCACATATAATGTAGAAGATGTTCTTTTAACATAAAAGATGTCTACTCATTCCACTGAATTACCCCCAGGCTCTTTGCAATTCGTAGAACTCTGAATTAAGAGCCCTGTAGAAATTGTTTTGATTTGATCACCAAAAGCTTAATGGTCTGATTTGAATCTCATAGTTTTATCTCACTACCTGTATGTAAACGTTCTTCCACTACCATTATACTTTTAGCCAGCTGAGTAAGCACACAAAGTTTCTGCTGAAACCTCCCTTTCTAGTTTATTCAGTGATTCTTTTCTCTCACACAAGAGAGGCATACATTGAGTCTGGTAGTAGTTAATGTACAGTAGTAGGAGTCTAATAGTAGGAGATGGTTTGATCATAAGCAGGGGTCTACTGTGTACACACAGGTGATCTATCTGGGTTCTCACCTGGTATCTGTGTGTAACACACTGATGTATAGGCACACAGTATATGTGGTGCAGCTTCTCACCTGGTATCTGTATGTAACACACTGATGTATAGGCACACAGTATATGTGGTGCAGCTTCTCACCTGGTATCTGTGTCTGGCCCTGGTGGTTGAAGTTGGGTCCAGCGTTCAGGGCCTGTCGGGTGGGTTGTGTCGGCCTCATGGTGGTCTGGCGGATTCTTTCCAGCTCACTCAGACGGTCCGAGAACAGCCCTGTCTTAGGAGGGTCCTCCAGCTTCTGACGATGCCCTGCAGACACCAACAAACAAAAACGGTCTACTTTCACTGTGTTATACTTCAGACAGTCAGTACATTATTATCCAGCCACAAACAAACAAATACAATTACAAAGCAATTACTTACTGGTAATTACTGCTTTACAACATGTAATTATAGCATTAATAACTGTAATTACAACATTAATTACATCATTGTTACACGTGTATAAGAGCAACTTGTACTTGTGTTTTCAATATCATCTCTAATAAAGATCATTTTTTTTGGAGTAGCTAACAGAAAACAGACATTTACTGTCTCCATAAGGTAAAACGACTCTCCCTGCTAGGTTTGGTCTGTTCCATATTCTACAGTGAGTATGTTTACTTCAGCGTTGATATAGAATAGTGGTCCTGGGTATTATCATGAATCTGATGCAGTGACTGACATGGCTTGTCTGACAACACAATGAGGATCTCAGCTCTCACGACAGGGATGCTACATGCTTCAGCTAACAAAGGTTTTCTGCTCCTTGTTTGCTCAACGTCACCCTGCCCATGAGAGAGAGAGAGAGAGAGAGAGAGAGAGAGAGAGA